>NW_011889222.1:1138249-1173839 GCF_000151845.1 Pteropus vampyrus | reverse complement strand
AGAGGGTCATATTTTTTAAAAAGATTTTGACCTTCTACTGTCTTAAATCTGAAATCTGAAATCTGATCTAACTTGACTAAAAAGATCCCCTCTTATAATTTTTCTAGAGACAATTGTATTCACATTGTCATGATGTTTTAAAAGGAATGGACATTTGGGGACAGAGATATGGAGTGCCTGTAGTTACTGCTGTCATGAATACAGAGGAGTCATTCCTCAAAGCAGGAAGGGGAGATGGGAATAGAAAATGCTGAAAAGCAGAAAATTAATGAGGAAATTCAACTTCTGGCCACACCAGCCAGTATATTCAGCCAAAGGAATTTCCTGTGGTTAAGAGTTACCATATGGTATACTTTCTAATATTTAAGAAAACCAGTAACATGAATGTCTCTGTTTCTGTGGTTTTCACTTTTTAATGTGGCCAGAACAGGTTATATAAACTCATTTTTAAATCTATAATTTAAAATAGGAGCACAAAAATGAAAAAGATATCAAGCCACAGTATGGTTAGTAATGTTGATTTTGTTTTTAAAATTCAGTAGAGAAGATGAGTCATGAGCTTTAAATTATCAGACTTGAAATAAAAAATCCCAGTTCTTCTTAGCATTCATAAAATTCTAAGCAAGTCATGTAACCTCTCTGAGTTTCATTTAGTCCATTAGTGGAAGAGAAGAATATTAGTAGTCCATAAAATAATTGAGAGAGAAATGTACTTGCTTAGCACTATTCACTCAAAATATAGTAGCTTTCAGAAAATTTGCAGATTGTCTTGGCCTACTTCCAACATTTGCTCTGCAATAGCCTAGATTAGATTATGCACTAGTTTATTACTAGAAAATAAAGTCTTTGCTTTTGGAGACGAGCTTGATATCTAGTAGACAATATTTTCTTCTAGATGATCTTAGCTACCGCTGGCTTCTAAATGAATTCCCTGTATTTATCACAATGGATAAACGAAGATTTGTGTCTCAGACGAATGGTAATCTCTACATTGCGAATGTTGAGGCATCGGACAAAGGCAATTATTCCTGTTTTGTATCTAGTCCTTCTATTACAAAGAGTGTGTTCAGCAAATTTATCCCTCTCATCCCACTACCTGAACGTAAGTATTATATTTGTTATAATCTAATTTTGCAAGATTGTCTTCTTATGGCATACTTATAATAAGGAAAAGCAATATCCAGTGGGGAAACTAGCTGGCTGCTCAGTCAGGGCAAACAGAGGATACACACTCGAAAGTATTGGTTCTTCCTTCACTTTTTTAAATGAGGTGATTTACGTCGTAAAAGTGCCCTAAGATGGTAGAGTTCATATTGGCTGCCTTTAGTTCAGGAATTCAAAGGGAACTGATTCATTAGCCATGTATCAGTATATTAATTACAAGGGGAATCACTGGTATCTGCTTAGTTTCATGGCCATTCCTACTTCTAGTAAGTTCATGAAAGAGAAAGATGATTAGATTAAAAACTGTATTCTTCTTCTTCTTATTATTATTATTATAGAATTAAGAAAAAATGCAGTTGGATTATTTTGATATTTTAAGAAACTATTTACATAAAGCATATCAGTATACGAATTGCCTTTCTACTGTAAGTAATTAGCATAGATATAACTACTGTGGTAATGAGTACTGACATACTTGACTATCCTTTTTGCAGGCTCCAATTAAACTATCTTCTTTTTTTTTTTTTTAACATACCACCTCCTGAGAAAATCAGATCACATCATATTTGTTTACATTATTTGTATTCCAAGCATGCTGCTACACTCATATCACTGAGTTCAAGTTTCTGAGGAAACGCTGGTTTCACTGTTGACAGATTTAGGTTAGCTTTTTACCTCTACCCTTAAGTAGGGTATGATAATGGGGAAAATGCTATCATAGCACTGCAGTTCCATTTTTATTACTCTCCTCAAGATAGGAGTCAAATGGCTGGTATTCAATAAATATATTTTGATTTTCTGGCTCTTTTCTCTTTCCCCAATCTTAAGTAGTGTCAATGTTAAGAAACATCAAAACCCGTAGACAATTTTTATAAAATTATTTGAGCCAAATTGATGATATATACCAGGGAACGAGATTTCAAATGCTCCAGAGAGTAACAGAGCACCCTGTGAGGTTACTTTTCATAGAACTTCTTTTGTTTATTCAAGAGTAGATTCTGTCACCTGCTACTTCACAATTAAAAAAGGAGCCATGGTGTGAAAACTTCCTTAGTGTTCTTTCTTATTCTTCTCCAGAAATTCAGCACTTCTTATTTATTTCTTACTTTCTAATTCAGTGGAAGAAGTGTTTCACCTCCTACTTCAGCTAATTCCTCCAGCTGTTCTAGTTCACACCCCATTTGATTCATTTAGAGACTTCACTACATCACTTACTTCCTTTCTTTTCCGAATCTTCAAACTCTCCTTCCTTCCTTTCCTTCCTTGGATCTTTTGTATTTGATGCAAACAATCTTGAATAATCAAAACAACTTTCTATTTCCTAAATCCAAAGGAAGCTTTTCAGTCCTGATGCTATAACATCTTTGACAAAATTGATCTCTTCTGCCTCTCTTGAACTTTCCCTCTTTTGCCTTATTTCCCTGACTCCTGCTCTCTCCTCATCTCCTACATGCTTCTCTGACAAATTCTATGCAATATCCTTTACCAGGTCTTCCTCTTTCTTATATTTCTCTCTAATCTTTTTCTAGATTTCTCACCCATTTACACCTTATCAACAGCAGCCCTATGCAGATGTCTCTGAATTCACATTTCTAAAACTTTTCTCTATGTTTAGTTTTTAATTCTACCTAGCTCCTGGACTTTTTACACAGAAGGTTCTTAAGTATATTAAGCTCAAAATTTCCAAATATACCTGTTATCCTTCCTCTAAACCTCTTCTCATGTTCTTCATCTTACCTAGCAATATCGTCGGAGTAGCATTTTTAATCAACTTCTTTCCTCCCATTGTCTTCAGGACAGTGAATTCTGTGGCTCTCAGTTAGTATGTAAGCACTTGGAAAGTCTGAGGAAAATGTGGAACCCAGAAATGCTTATTTCAGCAAGCCTGGGATGTGACTCAGGAATTTGCAGGTTCAATGAGCATCCCAGGTGATTCTGATGAATTAGATATCTGGTCTACACCCTAAGAAAACGTTGATCCAAGGGGCAGTCCTGTTGATTCTGACCCTAAAACACAACTTGGATCTGTTCTTTCCTTTCTGTTCCCACTGTGACTGTGCCCTGAATTTATGAAACAACCTCCCTTAGGTCTCTGACTTTCTTCTATGTTTCTCTTCTCCATGATCCATCCTTTAAAACTGCCAACAAGCTCTTCTACCAAAGGTAAAATTCATATTATTTCTCTTACTATAATCCATTGGTAGTTACCTACTGAGGAAATTAGTTTTAAAATATTTAGTATCACAGTTCAAGCTTTTTAGAGTGTAGGTTCAAGCTCATCTTCAACTATATATACTTCAACATCATTTGAATACCTAGCCTTTTTTTTTTTTTTTTTTTTAATTTCCTGCGCACTCCTGGAACTTTGTCATAATATTCTATTTTCTCAGCCTGGACTAGTTCAGTTCAAATGTTTTCTCTGCCTGAAATTCCCATGGCCCCTATATCCTCCAGTAATCTTTCTTGACTGCTACTGTTTTAGTCACTTATTTTTATTTTTTCTTATATTTCAGGTCATTGATTATCTCTGTCTCCTCGGCATTATATAGTATAAAATATACACTCAAAGTGTGATCCTAAACAATGCATTTACATTTCTGAGACTATTTCTTCCTCAATAAGGGAATAATACATCTTTCAGGACTGATACGTTAAATAAATGAAATAAAGTACCTATATTGATGAGCACAGTAAAGTCTGAATAGACATTTTTCTTCTTTCTCTCTTTCCTTCCCTTTTTTTCAACTTATTTCCCTTTTGCCTTTATCTCCATAGACACTTTTTTCTCTTTTTCTCTCTCTTAACTTTTTCTTTTCTCCTCTACTCCTTCTTCCCTCTATTCCATTTCCTTTCTTATTTCCCGTAAAGTAACTGGCAGAACATTTTACATGTATATTTGATGTTCCCTAAAGACTTCTTGATTTTTTTTTTTTAGTGAATTGAATCTGATTGATTTGCATAGCTGTCAGAATGAGCCAATGTGATTGAAAATGCTTGATAAAATATATACTATATAATACTATGCATAAACAAATAAATGTGATACATGTGATACAGTTAAATGTTTTAAGACCTGTACAGAGAGAAACCATCTATATTGAATCAATTCTAATCCTATAAAAAACCACAATGTTAAAAATAACACTATTCCACTTATTAATTATTTGATGTTTTTGTTTTTCTTAATATTAGGAACAACAAAACCATATCCTGCTGATATCGTAGTTCAGTTCAAGGACATATATGCATTGATGGGCCAAAACGTGACTTTAGAGTGTTTTGCACTTGGCAAGTAAGTACAAGTACACTTTTCATTAACATGTATAGAAATACATTAATTTTTGTACTGTTTTAGGAAATAAATGATGTAAATGTTTAGCTATAAATATAAATATAAAATTGCCTTGAAAGCATGGCGGACCCTTAGCTCTTGTATCTCCTGTTTAAAGTCCTGTTCCTGATATCCGGTGGCGGAAGGTCCTGGAACCAATGCCAAGTACTGCTGAGATCAGCACCTCTGGGGCTGTCCTCAAGATCTTCAATATTCAGCTAGAAGATGAAGGCACATATGAATGTGAGGCTGAGAACATTAGAGGAAAAGATAAACACCAGGCAAGAATTTATGTTCAAGGTAGATATATTGTTTTAATTTTCTATAAATTTCATCAATATCTTATTTATAGCCATTTCCATACTTGAAAAACTAGAATTTAGTGATTAATAGTTTAACAACAGTGACATATATATTATGCAAAAAGATGAAATATTGGTCTTGTGTCTAATTAAGTCACACAAATGAGTTATAGATGTTATGAACTCATACTATTAGTGTCATAGTAACACCGATGGATTGATAGTAGTATTCTTGATAATTATCAGAAAATCCAATTAATGTAGCTTGTTGATACCCTTCATCGTTCTCTTTTTTTAATACTTTTTTATTTGTAGAATTTATGTTATGACTAAGTCTAAGCCACTGGTTTGCAAAGTTTAGTATGCCTCAGAATCACCTGGAGGGCTTGTTAAAACACAGATTGCAGGTTCCTGCCTTCAGGGTTTCTGATTTAGAAGGTCTATTTGGAGCTCAAGCATTTGTATTTCTGACAAGTTCCTAGGAGATAATGGTACTACTGGTCCAGAAACCACACTTCGGGAACTCCTGGTCTAAGGAAACATTTTTCTTTGACATCTTCTTGGCACAAACATTGGATTCTCACACACAAAGATTAAATTATATTTGGGAAGATAGAATGTTGTTTTTCAGGCAACACTTGACTTTTCAGGTTGAAATCATCTCTGTAATGGTCCACAATATATAACTTGTACAACTGAATAAATGTCTAAGGCTTCAATAAGATCATCCATTTAAAGGACAGCATATATAGAGTGTCTTCTCAGAGAGGCAGACACTGTGATAAGAGAAAGGATAGTTAGATAAAGGAAATGTCCTTGAGAAATTCATACTATAGTCATACCATTTACAAAACCCCAAATTTATACAAACATATACAGGCAAATAAACATACAATTATATGTTTATAAACATAATTATAAAGAAAATTATGAGAATGAAATATGGAAATTTATATAAGATATTGATAAAATATATAGTGAGGATTACCTTAGCCACATCAAGATGAATGATAGGAAAAACTAGAGTTGATGTTTAAGCCGAATTGAAATACCAGAATAGGGAAGAGCACTGTGGCAGAGTGAAGACCACTGCCCCCCGACCCAGACCCCAGGCCTCTGTCTATGCAAGGATGAAGTAAGTCCTTCCAATGACCCAGCACATGCAGCCTCACTGCCACCATCCTGCAGAGTCCACTGGCATTGGGCTCATTTCACCGTTACCTTTTCTATTTCAATTGCCTGAAGAAGCCCTGGACCCCAAAGCCCCCTCACAGTCTGAACTTTAATACGCACACAGCTCTCACATGTCCTATTCAATCTCCATCTCCTCCCAATCTCCAACTTCTGAAGTCCTTGCACTGTGCTTTCTAGAACACATAGTCCACTATCATCAGAATTCCCTTTCTTCCCAACTCCTACTCTGAACATTGTCTCCGTCCTCTTACTGTAACTGAAACATGGTTCTCCCTTAAAGACACTGCTCATGCAGCCCTCTCAAGCAGTAGCACTGCTCTCTTTTCTTTTCCTTTAAGCATTCAGTTAACAGTCTTATGGCAGGTCAATCCCCCTCATCCCTCTAAGGTTTTCACTGTTGTCAACTCTCACCAACTACAGCACTTCCTGACTTCATAATTAGTGACATCAATATCAGCAAAGACTGTAACTATTTTTTTATCATTATAATTTTTATTATCACTGCCATCACCATTACCAATGCCACATCTTTTGGTTCTAAAGCTAGCAGAGAAATGTGATAGTTATTATTGCCATAGAACATATTCTCAAATGCATTTTATTTATTTGTTTGTTTGTTTGTTTGTTTGTTTGTTTGTTTAACTATTTTTGGTTAAACTATTTTTCTAATAATTTAGCCTCTCAGTTCCTTTGGATTTCTCTCCTCTAGTAATCTTGTCCTTTGATCTACCTCAGCAGCTCACCTCCAAGGCCATCCTTTAGACTCTTCATTGTTACTGAAAATGCAGTCCCTTTAAAATCTTATTTTCAAACACTTCACTCTCTGACCACTACCTATCTTTCCTGCTCATTCTCTCTGGTACCCAGATTCCTCCAATCCTTTGACTCTACCGGGAACTATAATCAATTAATCTTACAAGATTTCAAATTTCTCTTACTTTCCCTAACCTCTACCCACCTCTTTCCTAAATTTGTGTTCAGTCATTATCATTCCTCTGTACAACCTCTCACTCAATCTCCTCTCTCAACCTGGTCTTACTACCTTCACAAAATGCTGACCCTGGAAAAATACAGCTTTCTGCCTCTCAGTTCACACCCAAAAACTTGAATGTGACTTGACGTAAACACTACCACACTGCTTGGTCCATTTTAAGTTATTTGTCACCAACTTTAAATGGACCTTTAGTGTTACTTGGCAATTATATTACATTTCCCCAGGTCAACTTACTTTCTCACTCTCTTGATGACCATTTCAGGCCTTCATGATTTCTTTCAAACCTATAAAACCTCCCCTACCAACTTTACTCTGTTGAGAACTTGGCTTCCTATTTTACAGAGAAAAGTAATTGAATTATAACATCTACAAGTTGCCACCCCATAGCTACCCAATACCTGCATCTCTACCCTTATCTATTATTACTATAAATGCGGTTGCTATCTGAGGCCAACACCTTCATTTGTATACTGGATTCGACTTCTCTTACTTATTTAAGAATATTGTCCCACACCTGGTGACGGCCAGAGGGGAGGGGGCTTGGGAAGCTGGAATAAAGGGATGAAGGGTTAAAGAAGTACAAATTAGTAGCTGACAGATGGTCACGGGGATGGGGAGCATGGCATAGGGAATGCAGTTAGCATTAATGTAATGGCTAGGTGGAGAGCCAGAGGAGATAAAAAGCAATTAGTGGTGGTGGTGGTGGTGGTGGGGGGATCATTTTATAAACTATATAAGTGTACTGTATACTTAAAACTAACAATAAAATAAAAAATTTAAAAAAGAATATTGTCCCAGCAGTCCCCCATCCCTCCAGCATAAGCAATGTTTTTCTTCACTGGATCTATCCCATCAGTGTATAGTGGCTCTTGTTTCTTCTTTAAAATCTGCTTTTGAACTCTGGCTACTGCTCTATTTCTCTTCTTCTTGTCTCCCCTAAAAAGAAATAAAAGTCTTGACAGATTTATCTATACTCTAAAAATTGTCTTCAATTTTTTGCTCTCTTAAATGCACTCCAACTTGATTTTCATCCCCACTTCTCCATTGACACTTTTGTGTTCATGATCACCTATGACTTCCATGTAGCTAAAGCTGAGGGTCAAGGCTCAGTTTTGTCTCACCTGATCTAACAGCAGCAGTTGTCAGAGCTTTTTCACAATTCACTTTCTGTACTTGGCATCTGGAATCCACTCTTTGTTAATGTCCTCATATACCACTCTCATTCTCCTCCTAACTATTTACCCGTTTAACATTGGAATAATCAAGATTTGGCCTGAAAAATACTCTCTACTCTGAAACTCTGATCCAGACATTTTTCTTACATTCCAGACTTGCATATCTAATACCCCAACAAGATTCACTTAATACATATCAAATATACGTGGGTGGTCTCCTGAGGGAAGAAAAATTAGACCTCTTATATTTTTTTAAATAAAGCTGCCATTCTCTATCTGGTTTATAGAGCTTATAAACCAATTTTTATTCAACACATTAAGAAAACTACACCTCAGGTTCTCAGAATAAAGTTCTGAACTGTCTAATATCTAATTCTTTGGAAGAAACAAGGTGACAGAATAGATCTTTATAGAAAGTAATTTAAGGGAACTGTTATTTCTCCTTTACTAATGAGGCATACTAAGTTTTGGTCTAATCAACCAGAAGGGTATATAATTAAATCATATATAGAATATATCATGCTGATTCAATTATTTATTCTTCTCATTGTATTTTTTTAATGTGACATCTTTGTGTCACTTGTGTGAGGCCAAGGCAGGAATGGTGCTGATGTTCCTCTTTTATGTATTTCCAAGATTGTATACAAAATAAAATCTCTATCAATTAATGTAATAGTTATTAATATTCATTTTAAAAATTATCTCCATATGTTACAAACAAAATATAATAAGTGAAAAAATATACTAAATCATATTATATGTACTATATAATATACATGTATACATATATACATGTAATGTTTATGGGGTACAGTGAGATCATTAAAATGTTATTTATACACATTAAATAGTTTCTATAAGATATGTTTATTAATTTGGTCATAAAATGAATATACTCATTTTCAAAGAAAATTAAATAAAATATTACCCTCTAGTTAGGATTCTCTCCTACCTCCTTCATTTTATATTAATTTATTTACCTACATCTATTTGAAGTACTTAAGTAACTTAAACACTCAAAAAGATGATCAGATTGTTGATTTGCTTGCTATCTAGAAACATATTTTCTTTTGGGAAATTCCTAACATTTTTAAGCTTTCAATAGATCAGACCAACTAACGAAGCTGAGATCAATTTCACTCAAGCAGAGATTTTACTAATCATAGCTACTGTATGCAGTTTCTAATATCTAAATGATATTTAAGTGACCACATCATTTTCCTAATCCAGTGGCTACTAGCTGAAGTTACATCAAAAGAAAAATAGTATATACCCAAGGAAGTAGAAAAAAATTGAATCTTTAGCCCCAAAGGAAAGAGATAGTGTCACAATCAATTAAGACACCATTCTTTAAAACCCTAATTATAATTTTGAAAGACTTATGTTATTAAAAAAATATAAATTCTTTTACTGCTATTATGCTCAGCTTCCTAACATAGCATGGTTCACAAATAGAAAAATAATTGTGAATTGAATTATAGTTACTTTCTGCTATAATAATGTAGGATAAAGTTTTCTTGCAGACCAACGGAAATACAATTTCAGTGGCTCTAACACCGATTTTATGGTACACCCAAGAGCTGATGTAAAGAAAGTCAACTAAATGTAAAATTTGTGCTCAAGATTATGATAAATATTGAGACTTATATTTGACATTTACGATGTTCTCTACTTTTTAGCATTTCCCGAATGGGTAGAACACATCAATGACACAGAGGTGGATATAGGCAGTGATCTCTACTGGCCTTGCGTGGCCACAGGGAAGCCCATCCCTACTATCCGGTGGCTAAAAAATGGATATTCGGTATGTATGTTCAAGTGCTTTGCAGTTCTTGAGTACATGTTCAGGCGACATTTCACAGTGGTCCTGGGATGAACTTAGCAGGAGAATCAATAGCATAAGGTTACCTGGATCCTGAAATAAAGAGGTTTCCTAAAAAGAGCAAACAAAAAGTGAACATAAAGTATCTTTTTTTCAGCTTAAATAACTTCCTGTAATCTTATATCGACCTTCTTTCTCTTCTCTCTCTCCTTATTTTTTCCTATGTTCCACTTTTTACCCCTCTTTTTACTTATCCATCTCCACTACCTGATCTTGTCCTCTTTCTTGCCACTGTTTTCCTGACCTCACAGAAACAGAGGTAAGAGTGAAGGTCCTACCTTTAGCCTGGGGGACAAGTAGCAGCAGTGGGGTCCTTCTCTACCTTCCCACTGTAATCTCCCAGCTGGGCCAAGAGGGAAAAAGGTGGACTCTCAGCTCTAGGATGAATAGAACAAGAGCCACTGGGCATGGTAAGTGGGTTTTACTCTCCCATGCTGTGAAAATCCCACTCCACCTCATTTAGTTAACAGTGGGGGCAAAATAATGCATCTAAATGAAACCAAGCCAAACCTAAATGAAACCATATCTGCTAAAGTTTATTGAGGAAACGTGTTTTCCCTTGTGTTCTTTTCAGTATCATAAAGGGGAATTGAGACTGTATGACGTGACTTTTGAAAATGCTGGCATGTACCAGTGCATAGCTGAAAACACATATGGAGCTATTTATGCAAACGCGGAGTTGAAGATTTTGGGTCAGTATCATTTCTGGTTTTTGTTAACATTCAACAAGAAACATTAAAAGAATGATCATAGGGTATCTATATTTGATTTCACATTATTTTCTGTAATTGCTAAAGTTAAAAACTTTTAAAATGTGGTTTGAAATAGAATATTGTGTTTTTTTCTTTTCATTAAAGAACAGTAAATAAATTTGAGGTGACATGGAGTATAATAGTTTTAAAAAAAAAATTTTAATGGTAAAGCAAACTTTCCACATGCTAATTTTTACATAAATTATCCCCTGCTACATCTGGGCAGCCAAATATTGTCTGAAAATCATATATGACGATTGATACTTTCACAAGACATATAGACCCAGCCTAAGAGGATGATTCTTTAGCACATGCTAGCTTTATCAGTACCTAGGTCTCATACCCTAAAATTGCTATATAAAACCTTCAGGACATTCCTCAAACCCTTTACCCCATCCTGACTTCTACTTTGAAAATCGAAAACATATATTTAAAATAGAATATTTCAACTTCCCACCCCTCATTCAAAACTATCTAAATCTTTACTACACTTGCCCTTTTATCTCTTCATCTAGAGGAAGAAATATTTCTTCTTCTAACAAAAATAATCCCTTCACCCTGATACTTTATCTTGCTATACCAAAGGAAAAGGACTTAAAATATTGCTATCACTACAAATTTAGTGACACCAAAAAAATTTGAAAGGAAATTAGATAATTGTAAGAAAGTATTAAAGAAAACTATCTTTACAAATAATTGAGGCCTTGTTAATTTTAACTTTCCCTGCCTCTTATTATAATGCTGTGGATCATGTCCTATCTCTTTCCCCCTAAAATCAAAATTCCCTGGTAATTCATTTAATCTAGTTTATTTAGGTTTCAAGCAAACATTCAGGTTTAAGCTTAACACCATACTGCTTTGGTATGAAATGCAGTAAAATCATTTTGACTCTTAGAGGAAGTATGAGGTGAGTTTGAATTCTTTTCCAAATTTAAACTTTCTATCTTCTATTCAAATTCCTTGTTTATCATCATATATTACAAAAGAATATGAAAATTTAACAGCTCAGGCTGAAAGACCTCTATAGTCAAGCCTAAAGTCATTCAATCATTTAATGACAAGGTGGAATTAAGCAAACTTTTCGGGCATTTTTAGCCCGAGAACAATATTCCTGGGCATCTTTACATTAATCTCAGTCTATTTTGTTTATTAACTTTAGGAACAGTGCTTCCCTCCTCTCTTTCCTTTCCTTATCTATCGAGTTAATTCGTTTATTCATCCACCACATATTTATTGAGTGTTTACACCAGATACTATTCTTTTAACAGACCCAGAAAAGAACAAAAGAACAACAAAAAAAATGCATGTTTTCTAAGTTGGAAAAAAATGTTCCCTTACTCCTTCCCACTTCTAAAATATATAGAAACATAGCCTGGATTCTATCACTAGAAATTCAAATATTAGATGAGTATGAAGTCATGTAAATGAACATACCAAATCAACTATTTTCTTGAAACTGAACTGATTCAAGAAAAGTTCTCATCTTCTGTATTAATTTTGACTTTTTAAATATCCTATTGCATTTTCTCTCATATTTTACAACCAGTATATCATCCACAATATTTACCGAGCCTCTACAAAATCCTACACACTGAGTCAGGTGTACAACAGATTGGTTGCTTACTGATCTATTTATTGTCAATTATCAAAACTCAGACTAAAGCAACAATGGGCTAAACTATATCCATGCTTTGTAAAAAATATGTTCCTCAGAGCAGCAGGAGCAGTAGCAACACTTGGTAGCATGTTAAAATTGCCAAATCTCATACATCCACCAGACCTACTGAATCATTTTATCCAGGTCCTCACATGATTTTGATGCACAGACAAAAACTGAGAATCATAGGGATAGATGACGATAAGTCAAGATCTGGAGAAATATATACTTAGAAAAAGCTCCAGAAAGAACACAGTTACAGGTGATCGAAATGTGTAGAAATAGATGAATGGAACACCGTACCCCTCCAAACCCCGCAGAGTCTGCTAGTAGACAAGGAGATTGAGGAATGAGCTAAAGGTGGGGACCCTAAAGAAAGTTAGAGCATGCCATCAATGGGGGAACTTTTTATGAGACTCTATGTCCTGTATTCATAATTATTGTTTGGTACTTTGAGATAGGGATAAGCTACAGGTAGATCATGCACTCCTCAATTAATTGGATCCATCATTGCCGTAGCTGTTTGTGGGTAGGCCCAAAAGGCAGGACTCTCTCTATTCTGACATCTCATAGTGTCTGTACACAGGTTATATAATAAAGGAGAAGTCATATTGTTTAATGAAAAAAGCTTGCAAATCACAAGGAACTAGATTCAAATGTGAATCTTACCTTGTTTTCTCTGCCTGTGCCACCTTTGGCAAATTATATAATCTTACTAGGTATCAGTTCTTTCATTTGTAAACCAGGGAGCATTCATTAAAAGTGTGATTGGGAGTATTAATTATGACCATATGTCAATATTAATAATAATGCTGAATTTCTCTAGCCTTTACTTAATTTGTGCAATTTAGTCAAAACAATTGAATTAGATGTTACTTTTAAGATAAATATGTATATATTATTTGACTGTAACTAAAACTTAAAATAATTAATCCAGTTATGACCAAGAATTCTACATTTAAAATTGATGAATTTTTGGTAAATAAAATATACCTAATAAAGGTATTAAATAAAAGAAAAAGATATTACTATTAGGTATGGAATGTCTATTGTTCATAGCTGATAATATTTGGTGAGATTAATTTTTTCTGTTGATTAGTAATCAAAAGGAAATAAACTATGTATAGAAGGATTTTTTATTTTAGCAAAAGAGAAAAATAAAAATTTTTCTTTTAGCTTTGGCTCCAACTTTTGAAATGAATCCTATGAAGAAAAAGATCCTGGCTGCTAAAGGTGGAAGAGTTATAATTGAATGCAAACCTAAAGCTGCACCTAAACCAAAATTTTCATGGAGTAAAGGAACAGAGTGGCTTGTCAATGGCAGCAGGTCAGTTCAGAAAATAGAAAATTCAATTGGAATTCACTATTTGGGAAAGTTTATTTTATAAAGGATTTCTTTTCTTATTAGTAATGTACGTGTTCTTTGTTCCAACTTTTCTCCACAGAAGATACTGTAGTTCTAAGATGAACAGAAATACTTACCCATCTCTGTCAGTATTTATTATAATTAGGGTTTAATTTTTAGGCTTCTATAATTAATAATGAATTTAGAAAACTAAAGCTCAGAGAATCTTGGTAAATTGCCCAAGGTCACAGAAATAATGAGCAATGAGAAATAAAATAGGATCTCTCTAACTTATTTTTCCCCTAACAAGGACATCTATATCCAATCACATGTGATTTAATTTTATGCAATTAACCTATTAAATATTTCAGTAGGAAAATAAAAAAAGATGACTTTAAAATACAAGTCACTTCTTCAGTGAACAGAAAATTCTCATTTACCTAATAAGTGGGTCATCTACTTGTGGCATTGGGACAAAACAAAAAGCATGTGATTTGCATAGATTATTAATATACGAGCCACACTAAATGCTTTTTATAAGTTTCCTTGAAGAAGTTATGGTTATATTGAGTACAAATTTTGAGGAGGAGAAAGTCAGAATGGGAAATAGGAGGAATGTGATATGAAGGTGGGGAGCAGGAAATATTCCAGGCAGTCAGAAGAGCATGTGCAAAGGCCCTTAGGCAGAGGGTATAGGATGTGTAAGGAATTCAGGAACTGAAATCAATATGTTTGTATTTCTTTGTAGCCATGGAAATGATAGTCAGTCCTAACTTCAAAGTCTGAATTGAAGTTCTGAGATCACATTTCTGGAAGACCTAAGCTCATTTCTTTCAGGACTGTGACTGGTTTAAGTCTGTCCCATAGTTTATAAGTCATTTTATGGTGTCATGTGGAAAACCACTTGCTTCAATTAAACTCCATGTAGTTCATTTATTCAAAAAAAGTTGATTAAATGCCTACTCAGTGATCTCACTACATAATGAGTTCCTGGCACATTCAGAAGACTTTTTTCCCTAATAAATGAGTTAATTGACATATTACCAATTGAAGACATGGCCCCATACAAAGCAGATTCAAATTCCTGACATAAGGATATTACCAGCTCATGAAAAGATAGACTAAAGTCAAACTGAAGTATGCCAGATGAAATATGTATTAGGAAAAACATCTAGGAAGAGGGATAGGATGGGGAATGGCAAGATGGCAGCAGTGCTGTGTGTTGGTGCACATGTGTGCCTGAATGTATGCAATGCTAACTAGAATTATCAGGCAAAGCTTTCCTGAACATGCCACTGTGCAAAAACCTGAAGGAAGTGAGGAAAAAATTGTGAGATTGTCCAGGGCCTAAAAGGGCAGTCAGAGGACTGTGGTTTTTACTGTGCGTGAGTTGGAAAGTCACTGAAGGGTGTTGAGTTATGGAGTGACATCACTGAGAAGAGTGACATGATATGACTTGTGTCACTTATGTCTTCATGTCTGGCTGACATGGGGAAAAGAAACTACTAGAAGGCAAGTGTAAAAGCGGGAGGGCAATTAGAAACCACTGTAATAGAACAAGAAAAAGATGGCTTTCTAAAACAACTTTTAATGCTGAGAAAGAATATTATAAACAAAGAAAACAATGTTGTCTCTTAAAAAAATCTTACTGTCAACTAATTTGTGTAAAACGTGCTAATTGAAATATATGTGTTTATAATCTAAGACAAAAAAAAATAAAGTATTTCACTAAATTAATTTTATGAATCATGTATTTTTTTCATTTCAATAGAACACTCATTTGGGAAGATGGAAGCTTGGAAATCAATAACATTACAAGGAATGATGGTGGTATCTATACATGCTTTGCAGAAAATAATAGAGGGAAGGCTAATAGCACTGGAACTCTTGTTATCACAGGTAAGAAAGCATTTGATTAAAATTTTTGTTTGCTTGTTTTTGTTTTTTACTGTTTGTTTTAGTTTAACATTGTTAAATTTATTTATGCAACATCATTTTGCTCTAAGCTTCTAAGACAATCTGCATATTGATGTTTCCATTTCAAAAGTCTTCTGGGCAAATCTCTTGCTTGATGAAATTGTTTCTGGAATTTGAATGTGAAAACATCTTATTCCTTTGACAGAGAAATCAAAATATATTGATTTTTATTCTTTTAATGTACCAGATCATATGGTATCTCATATTTTTGTGCTTTACTTCATTTTAAAATGTGCAGATCCCACACGAATTATATTAGCTCCTATTAATGCTGATATTACTGTCGGAGAAAATGCCACCATGCAGTGTGCTGCTTCCTTTGACCCTGCCTTGGACCTCACATTTATTTGGTCATTCAATGGCTATGTGATCGATTTTAACAAAGAGAACATTCATTACCAGCGGAATTTTATGGTATGTGTTCTAAGTTTCATCTTACTAACATCTCCAGTGACCCCTATGTGTCTGCACTACAACTTCTGTTACTATAATCATTTACATGAGACTAAAAAACAAAGGGGGAAAAAAAGTTTTTCATGGGTCTCCTTATAGTAATTGTAGTACTCCCGAACCTTTCTAAAAAGTGGCCAGCCCTGAGGATTTTGGTAGAGATATTAATCAGTAAATATTCTTTGTACTTTAGGTTCATTTTCCCTTTAATTAAAATATAATTTTATATTGATGTACTACCCCTCAGTATATCTATACTATAGGTTTTAGTGCCTTCACATTAACTTTAAATGAAGTAAGAGCATAGAACTTATCTTTTGTTGGAATAATCCATTTAAGACATTCTTTGAGGGTAAGAAATAGACAAAATATATTTGTGAGAAGGTTTGGAGAACAAGTCCATGTGATTTGAAAAGGGTTAAATGTTTGTGTTTTATTTTCAGAATAGGAACACTCTTAACAAGTCCTGTAATTAAACAATGATGTCTTTGTATAGAAGTAAAGAAAACACAGGAAAAGACTAGGAAGTGATGCAGGAATAACAACTTACTTAGAAACATTACTGATGCATTGATTGGGTTGTCTAGTTTACAGTATATTTAAAAAGCAAATAGAGCACTACTCACACCAGTTTGCTCTCAAGAAGGGTGATTTGGAGTTTAAAGACCTATGTCGAATATATGCTTAGTTAAGAAAACTTTAATTTTAATTTAAAAGTCAGTTATGAATATAACAGTAAAAGTTTGGATTTGAGTTCTGAGTGATGAAATATTTAAGATTTTTAAGTCCTGTGAAATCTGAAGATTGACATGTATATACTGTAATAATATCATGCATTCAAATATTCTAGCTGTTTTAAAAAATTATTCTAAAACTTTGCACTTTAAAG
The DNA here is from genome assembly GCF_000151845.1 of Pteropus vampyrus. Classification (NCBI taxonomy): domain Eukaryota; kingdom Metazoa; phylum Chordata; class Mammalia; order Chiroptera; family Pteropodidae; genus Pteropus; species Pteropus vampyrus. The sequence continues at coordinate 1,156,727 of NW_011889222.1, read as the reverse complement.
ACCAAAACAAGTTTCAAGTCAGGTTGAGTAAGAACACTTTTAACTAGATGGAAACATTTCTTCCCAAATTTTGATTAGCTAGAGTCAGAGAGTAACTATCGCAGCATCAATATTTACGCTTTCCATATGTTAAATGTAATTCTATTTCCTTTCTTTTTAATCTAACAGATTTAGCTATAACTGTCAATCTAAAATCAATCCAATTGTCTTTTGGTTTCTGAACTAAACTTACATTTAAAAAAATAACAACTGGGATTTGGCAGACAACTATTTTAACATTATACCATGTGATATGTTTTTCTTATATGTCTGAAACTATATTGATATACTTAATCATAACCATGCCCAAAACTAGTATAATTGATACTAATATCTTTAATAATTTCTTCAAATTGTGTTATATTTTTCAAGAAAAGCAAAGGGCCCTCACTTTTTACTTATTTTAAGAAAAACTAAAGTGAGCTAAATAGTGATCTTATTTTAAAAACTAGATGAATTTTCTTAGTTCCTTGGTGTTATAAATTTATTAAGTCCCAAAATACAACAACCATAGTTTACATAAGTAGTCAGCTGCAGTGAAGTCTATGTAAATAGATTTGGGATTATAAATTGTCCTAAATTAAGCTGAAACTTTATGTGAGGAACCTCTTTATGGTCTCTAAAATAATAGTTACATAGTGTTGATGTAAATAAACATTTCAAAAAAAAAAAGAAATTAAGGAAGAAAGGGAGAGAGGGAGAAAGTGAAATGAGCCCCTTGCCTTAACAAGAGAGGAGAATAAAGAAATTGCTAAAATAGTAATTAAGAAATTAATAATAAGTTAGATCATAAGAACATAAAAGGCTTTGACCATCACTTACTATACTTTCTTCTTTTGCACAAGATAGTCACAAATGTTCATGTATTTGCCCCTCAGCTAATCCAGAGCAGAATCCTAACTGCAGCCCCGTGCTCTGGATTTGCCAATTTAGATTTCAGTTCAGTCCACCAAATAATGATCTACGAGTGGTAGAAAACATAATTGCAGGCTAAATATGAAACTTAATTGAGTAAAAATATCAAATGCACATCTTTAGTACCTTATAAGTGGACAGATGGATTCAATTCTTTAAATACCAAAAGAGAAAAAGAAGAAGAATATTTATTTTAAAGTAAATTTTTCAACTTCATTCCATCTTTTGAACCTAAGAAACCTAATAAAGCTTTCCTTCATGCCTTCCTTCTCTTTTAAGGCAAACTTCAAAGTCAGATTTCACTACTAGATGTATGACCTAAAATATGAGTAAAAACACCATATGTGTTTGATCTACGTTTTGGAAGATAATCATAATGATTAGTAATTGATTCTGGGGTCACTTAATAGAACACTCTCAAGAGTGGCTCTTCCAAACTAAAGCTTAATGTGTGAAAACATAATGGGGATAGCAGGTATTGGCAACAGCAAACACAAAGGAAGGAACATTGCTGATTGCATTTGTCTATTATTCCAGTTGCACAGTAAAAATGTCAATATATAATTTTTCCTGGTTTCTTAAATAATACTTTGATATTTTATTTACTTCTGGCAATATTTCAATAATTGAATATCATTTATTCATTTAAAATATTGTACCGAGTACGGACCGCAAGTCAGAAAAATTGAGACACCGAGATGACTGAAACGATGAATAACACAGGCCCTGATCTGAAATAAATCAGAGATACTCCGTGAATTTAAAATTCAGAAGTAAATGTTTAGGTAGCTTTCATAGTTATAAAACTGATGTCATTATCATCATTATAATTTAATTATTTTAATTGTTAAAATTAATATCAGAAGCTCTAATTAATGAACAGAGAATATAGAATTCAAAATTTAAACTTTTTAATTAAAAAACTTGTTTTTATTTTACAATTTAATTTTTAATAAGAAATTTTATTCAATAATCAAGTGTGCTTTAATTTTAGCTTGCTATTCTTGATTTTGACCACTCCGTGGCAACCTTGCATAAGGTTTCAAATTTCACAGTCTGGAATAATTATTTATGAAATTGAAAAATAATGTATTTCCCATATGCTTATATCTAAGATTTGTGATTATAGATGATTCTAAAATTTCTTTTAATCCTTTTTCCAATTATATTCATATAACTATCAGGAAAAAGTAACTATACATTTTTGAAGATGTGCATTTCTTTTAAGAATTTATAGTGAGGAAGAAACTAGACTTTTGGTGGTGAACATGCTATACTGCATACAGATATCGAATTATATTATACACCTAAACTTTATGTAATATTATTAACCAAAGTTACCTCAATAAAAAAATAAATAAATAAATAAAAGAATTTATAGTGAGCACCAAAAAGGTAAAAATAACATTGCCATTATATTTAATGATCCTGCTTTATGTAAAACTCCTATGAATCAATTTTTAAAATGCAACTATTAATTTTTAAAGTGTAAGTAAACAATACTGATTATGGAAAGACATTAAGAAGTTAAATATCTAATTTACCGGTCATGTCATTTATTTTTTCATTTGTTCAATAAATATTCATTGAGTGTTATATTATTACATAATCAGGGTCAATAAATGTTTTATTTAAACTTAAACTTATGCATAGAAGGATATTTAGAATATATGATCATAAATTTAATAACCTCGAAGTTTTGTTACCATGAGCTATTAAAGCATTTTATCTGGCATTCTTTTATTCTAAATCATGTGGTAAATACATAAAATGTTTAAGTCCAACTATACAATGGCTCCTATTTTGATTTTTAATTCAATTACTACTTATTCTTAAATACAAAAGGTAGTGTCATTTTACTTATCAATTTAATTTATAATTCCTCTTGTTCTAGAAAAGACAATCCCTCTTTTTCAGAGGCTATACCACAAACAGACCTGGGCTCAAGGCTCTATTTTTTTTTTTCACTTCTATTCTGTGACTCTGAGCCTATGATTAAACCTCTCTAAGCCTCAGATTTCCCCTTCTGAAAAATTTTATTAATAATTCACTTACTTCATTCAGGTTACATCATTAGGTTTGTAAAACCAGTTACTTCACAGTATTTTTTGTGAGGATTCGAATGCCTATAAAGTGCTTGGCACAAGATCTGGCAGATTATGATTATTATTTATACTCTTTATAATAGAGCAATTATTCCCTACAGAAAATTTCAAAAGCTTTTGCCAGATAGTTTTTGCAGGAGGGGCGGTACAGATCTCATTTTTCATAATATAATTCTCGCATTGCTTGCTGTGCTTGATAGCTAGTCTAAGACAAAAATTCTCTCTATTTACTTGCGAAGGGCAATGGAGGAGTAATAAATAGTCAACATTTATTGAGTATATACTGTTTGATCAACATGGAATTAAATGTTTTTTATGTATTTCTCAGTTGATTTTCACAGCAATCCTCTATGGAACACACATTATTGCAATTTTTCTCTATTTGAAAGGTAAGGAAATTGAGGATTAGAAAGGTTAAATAACTTGCCCAAAGTAATCATCCAACTAGCTAGTAGCAAAGAGAAGATTTGAAACCGCGTGGTCTGACTATAGGCTCTGTGCTCTTTACCACTTCAGTTTTAAATCTATTGGTTAATATTCACGTCTATATCTATTTAGATAGCACCACTTCTGTTATTTAAAATACTGTACTGTTCAACTCATAATTTGTTCTATAATCTTGTTTAATGAGCCTTTTATGCTCGCTCAAGTTTATCCAAATTACTCCCTTTTTCCTATACTATTAGCTACGTTTGCAATACATTGTAAATCAAGTCTATAGTCTCAGGTGGTCTAACTATGAAGTTCTGGGCAATTCTTAATGATCACCTTTAGGTAGGTAGGTATATGTTTGTGTTTGCAAGTATGTGGACATGCATTTATTCTGACTATATTGACAACACCATTTGCAACAGAAGAAGACAGATTTCTTACCCTTAGGCTATTTTTCCTTTTTAAAGAAAATATTAATTATACTGAACATGTCATGAAAATATGTTAAATATGAGACATATATATTTCATACTAGAATCTGTTATAAACTTAGACAGAAATTTCGCTTCTATAAGACGTGTGAAGAGAGAGAGAAAAAGAAACAGTAATAATAAAGCAAAAGTCATTTTTTCTTCAAGTTTACTGTTTATCTGCTCACTGTTGGAGATTGTCTGGAGTTATGGGGCAGTATGTTGGAAGAGAAAAGGCGGGTTGAGCAGTAGTCCTAGCAAAGGCAAAAATCAAATTAGAGCTAGGGACAGCAGAGCAGGAGACTGAACAGGCACAGTGATATGATAGAAGTGCTTAAGCAGGGGTTTTAAAACAGGACCCCGGGAGACTTTGGCCATATGTGGAGACACTTTTGACTGCCACGACTGCAGGGTATTTGGAAGGCTGTGTATTATGGGCATCTATTTAGCAAGACTGCCGTTAAACATCCTGAAATGCCCAGGATATTGCCCCACAAGAAAGAATTATCTGGTCCAAATTGTCAAATGTGCCAACATTGAGAAACGCTGATCTCAAGGGAGATAAAAAAGAGATTTAGGAATAAAGGGATTGGCCACTGAAAGGTTTTAAGCATGATGTGTTAGAAACAAAGAGAAGTTATATTGTTTTAATCATATGAGCATGCTGAAGACCAAAAAAAATTTATGAGGGTAGATTAAGCATTTTTCAAAATAACATGAGAAGTAGAGGATAGATTTCATGTGTTTTGTGAATTTAAGAATCATACATTTTAATGAGCAGTGAAAGAGAAAAACATGTAAAATGTATATATTTCCCTGTCATAGTTCTGTAAACTACACAAAACTGATAAAGCCATTCTACCTGGGGCTAAATCTTTTGTCTACTCTTATCAGTAATTAATTGTAAAAGAGGTAGAGAATTCTATCGCATCTCTCTTTTTGCATGGCTGTCTGAATGTATAACTTTTCTGATCTCCCTTTCACTACCCTAATAGCCTTTACTTACACCTAACTATTGTCTTTTATTTGCTCTTTTTCATTAGTAAACATGGAGGTAGGTATCTATGTTTGCTAGATGTGTCTATAGTTTGGTAAGCTTCTTTAGATCACCACACTTCCAGTGCAGAAACGACGTGAGCCAAAGTTACTCTCTAGTATAGCATCCCATAGTCCAGTTCTTAGTAAGCATGTGTTGATGATAATGCTAAATAAATGGAATTTATAAATGGAATCCATACATAAATGGAATTTAAATATATCACAGCAAACATTTGTTCTTCAGAGATGCATTAGCTTGGGTGAATCTCCAAAAAGCCTTTACATCAAAAATTAAAGAGCCATTTGTTTTCCATAGAACTCTTCGCATACTTAAGCATTGTTGCAGTAATTATTTTGCCTCCTTATTCTTGTATAATACAGTAAATATTTAAAATAAAACTAGGAGAAAATAAGCATATAAACTTGGTATCAGGAATTTTAATATTTTTACAACACAGACTTTGATGTTTTACTTTGGATATCACATTAACTGCTATTTTGCCATTAGCTGTTATATCCCCCGCACCCCGCACCCCCCCAAAAAAAAACCTACCTAGTTTTTCCAGTTTGTTTCTAAGAATAGAACATTATCTAAAGATCTAGATTTTTGTTCTGGTTTTGCCATTGAAAAGTTATATAACCTTGAGCAAACCAGTTACTCTGAGCCTCATGCTTTTCATGTTATATGAGGAAGTTGGGCTACATAAGTTTTGAAAAACAACAAAAAGTTTTTAGCAGCAGAGTCTTTCTTGCCAAGAAAATTTAAATCTGAACTCCAATAAATAAAACTGATGAAGGTGAGATTTCTCTGATTGAAGAAATTTTGTGCATGTATATGTGCACGAATAAGAGACTACATAGCCAAAAGCCCTAACCACAGGGCCTCTCATTTCTTTCTCTCAAAAACAAAAACAAAAACAAAAAAACCTCCTCATTCTGATCCCTTCCTTCTACCAAACCGTCCATGAATGTCTTTAGAACTCTGACGCTAATGAGAAATCATTTAGAAACCATATGAATTAAATGATATCCAAGTTTACTTTCATCTAAAATATAGGTTCTAAATCCAAAACTTTGATGTTTTTGTCCAGTATTCAAAATGCTTAACAGAGACCTCAAGAAAATGTCTTTCTTTTTGAATTTTAATTTAAAATGAGCCAATTGATCAAAATTGGACTCTATAACCATCAAAACAGTCAAATTTAGGGATGTTCAAGATTTTCATTCGTTCTATAAATACTGAGTGCCTACTTAGTAATTATCCTTGAACACTTCTCTAATTCGCTTGTTTTTATATTTGCAATAACATTATTTTTATAAATTTTTGAAGTCATATCTTTTTAAATTTTTTACATTCAATATTCATGCTGGTGCATTAATTAAAATAACACTAACTTGAATATTACATAATATTAAGAAATTAGTGTTAATTATGTGTGAAAATGGTTTTGTGATTATGCAGGAGAATGGCCTTATTTTTTTGGAGAGTCAATGTAATGCTCTGAGGAATAAAGTATGATGACATCAGTAATTTGTTTTTTAAAGGTTTAACAATAGATAGGTAGTAGATAGAGAAAAGGAAAGATAGAACTAGCCAGCTAGGTAATTAGATAAAGCAAATACAGCAGGGATTATAATTATTGAATCTAATTGGTTGGTATACAAGTAGCCATTATACTATTCTTTCTATTTTCTTATGTTTAAACATTTAAATAGGTTAAACATTTAATAAATAACTAAATAAAATAATACCATATTGTATTCTTCCTCTTATGAGAAAGTATCCACTTTTACATGACAAACTCTATGGACTTAAATCTTACTATCTGATCTGTAAAGCATTACTTTAGAAATAGCTCGACCTAGTGAAACCAGGACTACATATTAGCTATTAAGCCTTTAACCAGTAGCTTAACTCAAAATCTCAAATTCCTTGTCTCTAAAATGAAAATATTAATAGTATCTTTGTATTATAAAAATTAAATAAGAAAATGTATGTAAAGTAGCTAGCACATTGCCAGATATCTAAAAGGCATTTAATAAATTAGATCAGGTATTAGGAGAGGTTCGGTAATCGTGACAGCCATGGCAGTAGCAATAGCAGAAGTAGTAGTAGCAGTCTTAATAGAAGTATTTGTAGCAGCTCGTAAGCCCAGCATTTCTTGTTCCATATAAGGTAGAAGCCTTTTTGCTTCACTTTGAACGTCACTTTATCTATGTGGAAATTAGAGCAATAGTACTCTAGTTGCTATAATCCTTAGCATCTCTTTTCTTGAAGATTGGGATGCATATTGAATGTTTCCAATATGTAGGCAATTGTTTTATTTTTCATATTTGTTGACATCTTGTGTTAGGATTTTGACAGATTAAGTCTCTGTGGCTTGAAATAATTCTGTTGGTATCCCATCTATCCCTGGAGAGTTACTTCTCTGTAATTTCAGGCAGGGTTCTTTGGAAAAGATGATAATGCTGGAGAAAAAATAGAAGGCAGCAGAAAAAGAGGAAAACCAAATATGGGATGGATTGACTTCATAAAAGAAACCATAAATATGAGTCTATAGGAGCTGACCAGGGCTGTTGAGGACAGGATATTATGAACACTTCTTATTCATAAGGTTGCCAGGAGTCACAGCCAACTCAGTGGCACATAACACACTAATATTAGTAGCAGCAGTAGTATCCTATTCACAGCAACAGTAGTAACAGTAGTAGTGGTTATAGTTATGGTAGTATTGTTTCCTCATCTCTAAAATATGGTTAAGAATAGTACCTATCTCATAGTGCTGTTGTTAAAAGCAAGTGAGTTTGCACACTTTAAAGCATTTATAATAGTTCCTGGCACCTAGAAACTCTTTACTAAACATTTGCTGTTAGTTGTCTTGGTGATGGTGGTGTTAAAGTTTGCAGTTGCATATAATGAATTTGCTGTAGTTATTCCTTCTTTAATTTAACAAGCTAAAATTAAAAAGAAAAAATTTTATTTTTCATAGATATAGCATGTATTATACATATATATAATAATTTTTTGCTTATATTGGGATATTCTCTTTAAAGGATATGCTTTCCTCCAACCTTCTATATTTGCCCCTTCATTCTGAATTTCAACAGAACAAAAGAGATGTTTCTGTTGATATATAGCCATCACGAGCTCTACACTTTATCTAGACCTTGTATGTACCATATTGTACTGTATTACTTTGTTCATTATGATTATTTAAATTTGTTAATACAACTTAGTAATTTAGTTTTATTAATACTGCTAGAATAGTTTTTCAGAGTTAGCTCATGATGGAGAGAGAAGGAAGAAATGGGCATTTATATGTGGGACATCTTTTGATTTAAACTGGGAAATTTCTAAGTGGTAAACCACATATACACTTTGGAACATCCCTGAGCTCTGCTATCACAATTTCCAGTATGTGATTCAACTCTCCTAATATGAAGGGAAGGATTTTGTGATTCAGCCAAACCGTGGTTTTTAGTGAAAATATAGAGAGCATTCGTATCTAATTTGTGGCTAGAATGTGCTGAGGTCCATGATCTTTACTTGCTTCGTAAGCGTTCTGTCGGCCACTAAGGACCTCAACTTCTGAGGTATGAAAAGTGCTAGTACCATTTATAAAAACTTCAGGAAAGCTTTTATACATGCACAACTATATTGGAAGTGACACAGTATCTTTTTCCTTTGCTTTCTTTCTGAGGCATTTCAATGCCACACCTTTGCCAAATATAGAGCAAATGAGAATAAATGCTAAAGTCACTTATTATTGCCTTATACAAGTAGGCCTATCATTACCCACCTAAGTCCTAATGTTTAAAAAAGAGCTGAATTTTAACATGTTTACCATTAAACTTTTAGAATAGTTTAATTAAAAGATTTTAGGAGTTTACTCTGATGATTTAGTAAGTATAAATTCGATATCATATTTTGACATAAAATAGTTTGTGTTTTTTATTACATGTGAAAAGTGTAAAAAGAATGACCCAATTATTGCTCTCAGAATAAAATAAGTAAATAGCAATATATTTTAAACTTTGAGTAGGTGAGAAAAGGAGCAATTTTATTTAAAGAAAAAGATAATTAGGTATACAGCATACAAGTATTTTACAAAGGGCAATTACAGTGCCACAACTTGTGTGTTTTTATATTATTTTTCTGCCTTCAATTTTTAAATTTAATATTGAATAAAAATTTTTAAATTTTTAAAGAGTGTGTGTGTGTGTGTGTGTGTGTGTGTGTGTGTGTTTTAATTCCAATCTGACACATAGCTCATTGAAAGAGTGGGAGTTTAACAATAGGATTCTCTTTCATTTAGACACACATGAAGCAACCAAAGTAGTAAGTTCACCTAATGAAAGCATATAATAGAATTAGTGCTTTTTATTTTTGTGCAAACATTATTTTTCCCAAATATAACTATTATATGTCATAATAGTTTAAAAATATTTTATTTAATATCTTTCTACTAATGAATATTTAATGTCAAAGTACAATGCTATTAAGGATGTCAAAGCACATTAAAGCAATCTTTTACAAACATATAGTGTTTAAATTATTTTGTTTTAACATAATTATTTTAAACTTTTCCACTAGAAAATTACTCAGAAATATGTGTCAATTAGCCTTTATGATAGCTCAAGAAAAACTCTTTTATTATTACCTTCCCCATATACACAATTTTAGACTTTTTCTTTCAATAGTTTTTTAAATAGAGTTATAAATAGTAAAGTAACATTTCTTTACCTCCTCTCTTAGAAGAATTCTATTTAGTGTAGTATGAGGAGTTAGGCCAGGTACAAAGTTGAGCACAGTCCCCAAGATCATTTTCACTTCTGAGATCAACTAAAAGTTCCAGGGATTGCCAAAACCACCCTCAGCTTTGATTTTCTGGAAGGAACTCGCAGAACTCCCTGAAAGCTATTATATACTCAGTTTTTTACAGGAAAAGCATACAAATTAAAATCAGCCTAGGGAAGAAGTACATAGAGCAGAGTCCAGGAGAAGTACCAAATACAAAGCTTCCATTATTCTTTCTCCATGGAGTCAAGATGCATTACTCTATCAGCCTTGATATGTAGCAATATGCACAAAGTATTGCCAACCAGGGAAGCTTACCTGAGCTTTGGCATCCAGAGATTTTATTGAGGCTTAATCACATGCATAATTGATTGATTACCCAAATAGTTAATCTCAGTCTCTAGGTTGACTGATACCACATGACCCAAAGCTCCTGCCCTGATTCCCAATGTTGTTTCTGGCAAGGCCCTACTGTAAAACTAGATAGGTGTGGCTAACTCCTATCCTAATCACACTATTAGACAGTCTAGTATGGCCCAAGATACCCAGGCTAAGAAAGACACATCGATTATCTTTCAGAAGCTGAGGACAAATAGCAGGCCTCTCTTGGGGTGAGGTCAAATCTTTGCAAAACATATGGATTGGAAAAATGCATTTCCATTTTCTTATATATTACTTGCATTCTTCTTTCTATAAATTTGTACATTATTCCTAAAATATTTATATTTCTTCATGAAATTAGTGTATAAGTAATTTGAAGTATATTATTAATGGATAAAAATAGTTATGGATAACAATAGTTGTTTGCAGATAACAATAGTTGTTCTCAATTCAGCTATTTTAACTTACAACATATCATACCTGACAAAAAAAATATGATATTACTAAACAAATTTAATAAAAATACTTTAGGTAATAGATATTTATTAATTTTTATGTAATATTTGTTGAATTCCTCCTGCACATCAGATATTACAATAATTTATTTGTATGTAATAATAAATAAGACCTAGTCCTTCTTCAAGGAATTACAGTTTAGTAGAAGAAATGGACAACTAAACAATTATAGTAGAAGAGATAGTTACAATGAAAATGTACAAAAGGCAACTCCTAATCCAGATTTTGGGTTCTAGAGAAGAAAGAGACATCTAAACTGTGATTTGAAGTTGGCCAAGTTACAGAAGTGGGAGATGCAGGAATCCAGACAATGAAGTAATATGCACAAAGATAGGCAGGAAAGAAAATAAATGGTAAAGTATAAGGTGTTCACAGTGGCTAGGACAATGGAGGTGGGTAAGGAGGTGATCAGAGGAGGGAGCAAGAGTGTATATGTCATCCTGACACCAAAATAAGTTTCATTCTGTGCTTATGAAATGCCATAATTGTCATGAGCTATATGAACTTGCTAACCTAATTCTACTTTTAGCTGAAAAGAAGTAAACATGCATTATCTTAAGAGCAGCTGCCAGAATTCTTGATAAGCAAGTTGACGAGTTCATTCAAACAATGTATATTTAGTGTTGTTATGTTCCTGGCACCGTTCTGGTTCCTAGGGATAGAATACATATGGCTATACACATATGTAACACAGGTATACAATGCTTAACAAAACAGGTATGTTTTCTCCTCCATTAAACTTACAGTCCTCCAGGGAGACAGACTGTAATCATATAATTGTACAAATATTTCATTGCACTTGAGATAATAATACTATGTAGGGTAAAAGGTGCTATGACAAAATATAACAGAAAATAGAAAGACTTGCTGAGGAAATGACTTGAATTGGTATTGTTGGAGAGAGGGTAGTGTTATTTAGGTGACCATGGTAAAGGAGTGGGGTACGAGGGGATCACATTTCAGGACAGGAAGCACCAAAGAGAACGCGAGATCAGAGAGAACAAGATACATTTAAGGTTCTAAAAAGGGAAAGTTCTTCTGGAGAACAGTGTAAGCGAAACGGTGGCACTTAAGTGAGCTGAAGTATTAGACAGAATCTACAGAATGGAGCCAGGTGGGCCCGTATAGCTCTTAATGTCTTTTATTCCAGGGAGGGGAAAGTTTTTAGAGGTTTCAGTTTGTATTTACAGAGAGGGACAATTTGATCATATTTCCCTTTTTAAAAGGTCACTCTGGGTGCCAAGTGGAGAAAAGAGTAGAGTGGAACAGGGGCGGAGCTCGTGACTACATAGAACATAGTAATTCAAGGAGAGGTATTGGCAGCTTCAACAAGGGCAAAGGCAGTAGTGATGGAAAGGCATGGATCAATTCCAGTATTTGTGATGGACTAAAGAAGAGAATGGCTTGAGAATGGCCTCAAAATTTCTGGAAAGTGTGTTATCATAGATGATTAGAAAAGTTGAGTGTTTCGGGAAGAAAGGTCAAATGTTATTAGAAGTCAAATAAAGTGAGTTGAAAAAATAGGAACCAGATTAAATGGATTGAGGAGTAGGAGGTAAAAAAATGGAAAAAAAATATTTTAAAAAGTAAGGTTTTACAAAATAAGCATCATCAGAAATCAAGCAGCCATCAACGAATTAAACAGCTTAACATGAGGAAAGAATAATTGCTTCTAAGGGATAGAATTGAAGAACCGAAAGAAGAGATGGGAGTGGAGTGGGCACTGGGAAAGATGAAGGTCACTGAGAAATCCCTCTAACAATACAACCAGCAGGGCTTTTAAGAATAGAACTGTGGAATGGACTATAACTCTTAGTGTTGATTTGCCCTACCTTGTGGAATACAACCAGTTCCATCACCTTCAATTCTTCAGTAAACCTACTTTAGTACTAGAGTATACTTTGTGTTAGTAGATTTTATGACAAAATAGAGAAGGGCTGCATTTATAGTCTGGGGCTCATTGGATTGAGAAAGAAAACTGACCAAGAGAACAGAAGGAAAGAACTCCCGTACCCCAGGAATTTACAGAAAGCTTGGAAACTGAGTTTTTAGCCAATCTAGATCTCAAAGAACAAGAAGACCCCAATGGACATTAAATTGCATAACCTCTAGCTATGTTTTTACTAAAATTGACTAATATTTAGAAACAGGATGAGTGACCATTTACCAGTTCTTTATATGGAGATAGTAGTATTCTATTACAATCAACTAAATCAATCTCCTCAGATTATAAATAGCTATTATTATTAACTTTATTAATCAAGCCAGGATTGCAAACCTAAACACTTTCCAAAATCAACAGGGAATTTAAGATATAAAGGGACCACTGGCAGAACCTATGACAAAGCAGAGCATTTATTCCATGTAGTCATTAAAATAACAAAATTTAAAAAATTGCATGTCTATCATATCACATAAACAATACCTCATCTGTTATGTAAAATATTAACCTAACCATTAATTACTTATTGTTTAATATATCTAGATATGTATTATTAGAATAGTAAATCAATATCTTTGGTTCTCAAGAAAACCACATTTCTATTTAAAATTGAGTTTTCTAAGTTTTCTCTTAAACTATTTTGGAGATAATAAACTTGGACTTGGGCATGCTCTCACTACCAAACAAACTGTGTGACTTTAGTTAAATTACTTTGCTACTCTAAATCTCACTTTTATTTTTAATAAAATGGACATAATACGACCTATTGTCAGAAGAGACTTTAATGAGATAACATATATATATCTGCACAGCCCAGGACCTGGCATAGACTAGGCATTTAATAAATATTAGTTATTTTTAGAAATTGCAATGAGATGGTATCTTGCTATTTACAAACAAAATTCCTTCAATCCTCCTTTAAAATTTATATATATAACACTCTTCTGACCACTGGGAATAGGGCAGTAAATAAAACAAAAATTCTTACCCACATGGAGCTTATATTTTGGCAAAAAAGAATATGTAAGTAGAATTGTCCTTTTTGACAGTTTCTGCATACTTTTAGTATCTTTGTAAAGTGGACTGTGACATATCTTGAAATTAGTCAATTAGATTGGCTCTGCCAAATGAAATTAATAATTCGTCCTAGTCATATAGCATTTATTTATCCTCATTGACACTCAGCACTGATTTTTAGACCTTAACATTTCTCTTTAAAAGATACCAAGGAAATAGTTTCTTCCCTTGGTTTCTCTCAGTATGGGCCACTGATAATAGAAATAATAAAATGTTAAAGACATTAGGGCTAAAAAGGATCTTAAGTAATTCACTCACTTTATTTTCCACTTGAGATACTAAAGCCCAGAATTTAAGTAATCTGAGTAAAGAAATATGGTTATCATACCTACACCGGATGCCTTTTCATGGTGTTCATTTTGTTAGGGGAAAGACGTACCTCTTGTATCCTAAATGCCATATAATTGGTGAAAAATGTACTGATTTGAATGACTGTTGGTTTTGCTCACAGCTGGATGCCAATGGGGAGCTGCTCATCCGAAATGCTCAACTGAAACATGCTGGCAGATACACATGCACTGCTCAGACAATTGTGGACAATTCCTCAGCTTCAGCCGACCTCGTTGTGAGAGGTAAGAGTTTCAGTATTCTAAAATTACGAAGCCAAAAGTATTCGACTTGCATAAATATGTATAATCTTCTGGTAACTCTGGCACAAATTCTTATATATTTAGTGTCTTGATTCTTGAAAACAGCTTCTCACCCATGCCTAAGAATGATTTATGCCAGACAAGTAGTAAACAACACTGATTTTGTTTGTTTTACTAACTACATGTCTTCTAGAAAATTATACCACATACCTCCTACTAAATGCCTGTGCTTATAAACTTAGTACTTACCAGAAGTTCTCAGTTCCTGCTAATACTTTTTCTGCGTTGAGTTGAGTGTTGTTTCATTTTTATTTTTTTTACTAGTGCTCAAGTGTTATATATTTATTATTATCATATTAGAATAAAAAGTTAATTTATATGTATATCATGTTTCTATTTGTTGTTTGTTTTCAGACTGATGCTTTTATTTAATATAAATAATTGCGAGTGTGCTGGGATACACACTTACTAAAAATACAACCCCTTTGCTACTGACCTCTGCTTGTATAGATGTGATGCCAGCTCAGAACATGCCACATCTTTTTAAAAATTATATGTTGAATCTTCACTCACTACCTTTTTATAAATTTTGTGTTGGATCTTCACTCATTACCTGCAGAATGAAGACCATTCCTTTTAGCTAAGCACCCGAGAAGTTCCATGAGCTGACCTCATCCTTAAACTTTAACGTTTCACTATTCCTCATAATCAACTCATCTCCAACTAGCCCACAGAAATCCCTAGGGTTTCTACCTCCGTTCCCTGGTTCATGGTATTTCTTTCATGTTGTGTTCTCAGTTTGTTGCTCAAACTTTACCTATTCTTCAAAGTCTGACTCAAGTATTAACAAATTCATGAAAGGAATTAACAAATTCCTGCTGTCTCAAATATGAGCCCCTCTTGTTTAAACTTTTATAACAATTACTACTTTCTCTAGTGTTTTACTGTAATCTGTGTACATGAGGTATCTTCTCTAAATTGTATAATTCACATATGTATTTTTTATTAATATTTAGTGAGCTCCAGAATTCTATTGCATAGTTTCATAACTCCCTTTTTCCCTCTGTGTCTTGATGTCAGGTTAAAATTTCTATTTTTTCATATTTCGCCTACTAGAAATAATTATTGACCATTATTTAATTGCACATTTTAGACAGTTTTTGCATACTCAGACAAATAAGATATCGGTGGTTTGTTTGTCTTAATACCCTTTCCAAATCCAGATCAGTATAATTTCACTTAATCTCATGCACCTTCTGCACTTCCCTCTGAGCAGTGGTAATATGGAATCATCAAGTCACATTGGGAAAATGCTGAAAAGCCTTTTATTTCAGTTGAATATGTTCTTTAATAGAGTGATAAGAAGTCTAGCTAAAGTTTTTTTATCAGAATTAACTTAGACATTCATTCCATACTTATTGAACTATTACTCCAAGACTACAAAATAAATAAATCAAAGAGAGTTTATTTCGGTTTGGTATTTCAATTAAGAATATTTTATTATGTAGGACATCTATTGTCTTTGAGAGTTATCAGGAAGAGTGACCAGTTTACTTCTCTTTCTACTCAGACCACTTAGCTGTTAGCTATTTCCTGCAATAGTGTATGCATATATTTAATTGCAATTGTTTGCATCGTAAATGAATTAGCATTAATGTTACAGCAGGGGTTATGTTAGAATGCATGTACATTACTGTCTTCACATAATAATTACATTGTAGTAAACAAAGAGAAGAAAAAGTTTTATAATCGGAGAGTAGTAATGATATGATCAACACATACCTAGGTAATTAATCATCATAATGTGTATCTTACATATCATATAAAGCTATAAGCAGATATTGTGTGAAAATATAAAGTTTTTTTTTTATCTAAAGACTTTAGTCCCAAGGAAAATACCTTAAAGCAATGAAACTTGGCAAGTGCACTCAGTAGAAATAAGATAAAGGATTTTAAGCCCCTGTGCTATATCAGCATGTTAATAAAACTATAGGTAGATGAAAAGCATTGCTTAGTATTTTTAAAGTCAGCAGAGTCATAATCATTCTGCAAACTTTATTTCTAATAATATAAAAGGTATTCCTTTTATATCAAGAGACGTTGCAATTAAAATAGTAAAATACATTTCTGCATAATATGTGCCAATAATGTCTATAAAGTAGATCTTAAAATATGCTGTATATATTTAGCTCATGGGATATAAAATTAAGTAGTTTATTTCTTGTAATAATGGTGAGTAATATATAAGACATACCTTGTCTTAAGTAATATTATTATTGGTCTGTTTATCTACTTGATTATTTTTTATCTAGTCCAGGAAATTATAACCTAGAGTCTATGGACAGGCTTCAAGGGGTCCACAGACCTCCTGAAATTGTATAGAAAATTCGATGTGTATGTGTGTTTTCCTAGGAAGAGTATTTATAATTTCCACCTTCATAGCCATCAGTGGCCCAAAAGGCCACAATTATCTTGTGACTTCAATTTAAAATAATTTTATATCAGTGAAGGAAGTAATTTTAGAGTCAACCTTTTAAAACAGATGTGTGTATAATATAGCCGAAGGAATTTAAAATCCAAACAACTGTTAATTGCTTAATGCTTAAAAAACCTTTATGGTTTAAAACTATTCCTAGTTAAAAAAAAAAAAAAAAGAACTAGCTAAGAGACTTCAAATGCTTTTAGACTTCTTATATAAAAATTCAAACTACAAGGATTGATACACATTTCCTTTTTGTTGTTGTAATGAACGCTTTACTTCTTAGGTTCCATAAAAGTGTATTTCAGGTTACTCCTTCAAGAGTTTTAATGCATACAAACAGCCATGTATGTATATTGTTTAGCAAAAGATATTTCTGGAGGATTTAAAGTTCTTCAGCTAAAAAAGTATCATTCAGGGGAAAAGGTTTTTCGGGATTTATTCAGCAGTATTTGGGGGAACATTTATGCAACTTGCCAAATCTAAATTCTCTTTCATGAGTGCGCTTTTGGACAACACTCAAATATAGACCATAAAATTAGGCCACAAAAGCAAGAAATTAGGCTTTGACTTTTGTGTTTTACTTCTTTCCATGACATTTCTGCTGTATTATAAATATCTTTGGAAATCCTACCAGCTATTAGGAAGACTTTCTTGACATCTGGCTGAACATAATGTTTGCCACAAAAATTGCCAAAATAGAAAATGCAATCATGATTATAATTTTTAGATCTCTCTTTTTTATATTTTTTATATCATATTAAACAAAATTTTATAATTCAAGGCTGAAATTTAAAAACAAACAAAACAAAAAAAGACTTTTATTATCTGAACTTTTCTTTTGGTCTGATTCTCAACCCTAGCATATGCTATATGAAATTTGGAAATGTTTTGAAAAAAGAGTAACTGAAATCAAAGCGAATAATATACAAATTGTGTAAATTATTATATACCCAAATCAAGTTTGTATTTTTATATTGTTAGAAGCTTATATTTATATCTTTTTTAAATTAGAGAATCGCAGTTTTATTAGAAAGTAGTAATAGAAAGGGGAAATTTTAATAATAAATACAAATCTAAAAAATGTAATTTAAAATTTTTCCTAGTGCAAAGAAATTTTCTCCCCCTCCCTTTTCTTTCAGTATGTCCTTTAGAAAATTTGAGATTATAAATACTATCTCTGCCTTTTTGAGGTGTATGTAAATCTTTTTAAATGACAAATAAGCTTCTTGCCAGGTTAGCATCCCAGGAATATTCTTTTTTTTTTTTTTTTTTTTAGTACAGCGTAGGGTATATCGTCAATATTATTGTAATGGTTGTGTGTAATCAGGAGGATCACTTCATGGATTGTATAAATGTCTAATTTTCTTAAATTTTAAAAAATGAAAAAAAAGAATGATACATATACTGTTTTTTATTTAAACACGGACACTGTGTATGTGTGTGTGTGTGTATGTGTGTAAATCTTTCCAAATTATTTCTAAGACCAAAAATACAGTTGTAGAATGAAAATGAATGTAAGTTAGATGTCATATTTATTTGATATAATCCACTGAAGTTTTTATTACTTGGCCTAATGACATGGTTACCAGATTCTTTCTTAAGGAGGTCATTTTGGTTGATGACTAACTCACTTTTAAATCTTGTGTTGGATAAGTTAAGGTAACATAACAAAATAAGTAGCCTGATGGAAGCT
>NW_011889222.1:1129306-1137379 GCF_000151845.1 Pteropus vampyrus | reverse complement strand
ATGTGTATGTGTGTTTTCCTAGGAAGAGTATTTATAATTTCCACCTTCATAGCCATCAGTGGCCCAAAAGGCCACAATTATCTTGTGACTTCAATTTAAAATAATTTTATATCAGTGAAGGAAGTAATTTTAGAGTCAACCTTTTAAAACAGATGTGTGTATAATATAGCCGAAGGAATTTAAAATCCAAACAACTGTTAATTGCTTAATGCTTAAAAAACCTTTATGGTTTAAAACTATTCCTAGTTAAAAAAAAAAAAAAAAGAACTAGCTAAGAGACTTCAAATGCTTTTAGACTTCTTATATAAAAATTCAAACTACAAGGATTGATACACATTTCCTTTTTGTTGTTGTAATGAACGCTTTACTTCTTAGGTTCCATAAAAGTGTATTTCAGGTTACTCCTTCAAGAGTTTTAATGCATACAAACAGCCATGTATGTATATTGTTTAGCAAAAGATATTTCTGGAGGATTTAAAGTTCTTCAGCTAAAAAAGTATCATTCAGGGGAAAAGGTTTTTCGGGATTTATTCAGCAGTATTTGGGGGAACATTTATGCAACTTGCCAAATCTAAATTCTCTTTCATGAGTGCGCTTTTGGACAACACTCAAATATAGACCATAAAATTAGGCCACAAAAGCAAGAAATTAGGCTTTGACTTTTGTGTTTTACTTCTTTCCATGACATTTCTGCTGTATTATAAATATCTTTGGAAATCCTACCAGCTATTAGGAAGACTTTCTTGACATCTGGCTGAACATAATGTTTGCCACAAAAATTGCCAAAATAGAAAATGCAATCATGATTATAATTTTTAGATCTCTCTTTTTTATATTTTTTATATCATATTAAACAAAATTTTATAATTCAAGGCTGAAATTTAAAAACAAACAAAACAAAAAAAGACTTTTATTATCTGAACTTTTCTTTTGGTCTGATTCTCAACCCTAGCATATGCTATATGAAATTTGGAAATGTTTTGAAAAAAGAGTAACTGAAATCAAAGCGAATAATATACAAATTGTGTAAATTATTATATACCCAAATCAAGTTTGTATTTTTATATTGTTAGAAGCTTATATTTATATCTTTTTTAAATTAGAGAATCGCAGTTTTATTAGAAAGTAGTAATAGAAAGGGGAAATTTTAATAATAAATACAAATCTAAAAAATGTAATTTAAAATTTTTCCTAGTGCAAAGAAATTTTCTCCCCCTCCCTTTTCTTTCAGTATGTCCTTTAGAAAATTTGAGATTATAAATACTATCTCTGCCTTTTTGAGGTGTATGTAAATCTTTTTAAATGACAAATAAGCTTCTTGCCAGGTTAGCATCCCAGGAATATTCTTTTTTTTTTTTTTTTTTTTAGTACAGCGTAGGGTATATCGTCAATATTATTGTAATGGTTGTGTGTAATCAGGAGGATCACTTCATGGATTGTATAAATGTCTAATTTTCTTAAATTTTAAAAAATGAAAAAAAAGAATGATACATATACTGTTTTTTATTTAAACACGGACACTGTGTATGTGTGTGTGTGTGTATGTGTGTAAATCTTTCCAAATTATTTCTAAGACCAAAAATACAGTTGTAGAATGAAAATGAATGTAAGTTAGATGTCATATTTATTTGATATAATCCACTGAAGTTTTTATTACTTGGCCTAATGACATGGTTACCAGATTCTTTCTTAAGGAGGTCATTTTGGTTGATGACTAACTCACTTTTAAATCTTGTGTTGGATAAGTTAAGGTAACATAACAAAATAAGTAGCCTGATGGAAGCTATAGTCTGAAAAATATTGCTATATTTTAAGTCATTATCATTATGGTTGGCTAATGGTCTTTTCTACAGAAAATACTCAAGTATTTATTACTCCTAGTTGTTCTATATTAGCAGAGTTCATATCCAGAGCTTATCTCTCTTCACTGTCCAGGCAAAAATATTTTTGAATCATTTACTCGGAGACGTTGTTCCAGATCAATTAGTACTCTTTCTTTAAAACATGCGAAATAAACATTTTCTTTGTTTATGATAAAAAGGGTTCCAATGGCCCTATTATTGGCAAATTATGCATTAATTACATCTGTTTTTCTTTTAGCTTCTTCACCATAGCTATATAAAGTCTCTGCATTTATGTTCAAATTTGAATATACAATTTTAAATCTAGAATTAATTGCAAAAGTCATCTAAGCAATTCTCATCCCTTTATTTTAGAAAACTTGGACTCTGAGAGAGATTTGTTCTGTTTTACCCACCTACTTCATTGCAATCACTTGGAACCCCAGTCTAGTTTTCTCATTATACTAGGCTTCATTCAGACAGTATGAATACATAAAATCTATAGTTAATTTCTAAACTTCTATAGCTAATATTTTAAAACTTTAATAGTCTAAAATTTTCTACAATTAATTTGATATAGTCCAGAAAGATTACCTAGTCTGTTCTAGAATCGTTGCCACTAAGTAGCAAAAGTTACTGATTGCAGTTTTAACTCTTTTCTGTTCTTTCCCATTATCTGGCACATGCTAATACATAGTAGTTTAATTTCTAAAACATTATGGGAAAAGATTATGCCAAAAACACTAAAAAAAAAAAAAAGGTTAAATTATTAACTCTTGGATTATTTAGAGTTCTATTTATATGGTTAACTCAGGGACCTTGGATATTAGTGAAAACCAAAAGAACAGAGTCTGCTATCATATTAAGAGTTTGTGAAACTCTCTCTTCTTTTTTTATATTTGTGAAACTTTTGGTGCTAAATCATCATTTAGATTTCTGTGGTTTCTGGCATAAATATTCATATCATGTCCAAGAACTCCTGCATGTATTTAAATTATTATTAAATAAACAAATGTGGATTTATATTCAAAATTATTATTAAGGCACTGCATGCCTAAATTAATTCGAAAAGAGTTTTAAATTAATCAATTTAATCACTATAAAATTAGGAAGAACAGACAAAATGGTTTCTGTAGTATACACACTGTTAGACAGACATACAAGTACATACACCTAATCACACCCACCATCCCCACATATACACACACTCATGTGAAGAGATCCAGAAAAGAGATATACACATAGGCAGAAAGATCCAGATCATCACAGTCAAATCAAAGAGAATAGTTGAGGTAGTTTTTTGAGTATTTGGGTCAGAAAAACACACATTTACCTCAGATACTTGGATAATTGCCTCTGCTTTCCACTTGCTTTGGCCAAGAAAGTTTGCCACAAAGACAGACTAAAGATTCCAGCTCATCAGCCTCTGTAGGACTGAGGCAGGAAAATGGCCTTCGCAGCCCACACTGGCTGGAACAATGACGGACTGGGCGCCATTCTTAGGCATCCTGACCCCACTTGGCAATAAACCACAGCAATGCATCTATTAATAGCAGAGTCTGGCCAGAAATTAAGCATTCTCTTTTTCATTGAGAATCAACAAATTCAAAAACTACTAGAGGCCAGTTCTCCATAACTGTTACACTCTAAAGCTGAAATAATGAGCTGAATGTATATCTGTTTATAATAAATACAGAAGTGAGAAAGTAATTTGATTGTTTCAAAGTTAAAATGTATTAGTAGTTTTATTTTTTTAAGCAAAAATAACAGCTTTCTCAATTTTTACTGACGTTATAAAGTACATCAGTGGTTTGAAATTTTATTTTGCCAGGTAAGTTCAATGCAAAATGATGTGAATTCAAGAAAATTTTCAAATATATCAACAAAGTATATAGTTCATTCAGAATGAGTCAAGCTGTTTGAAGCTTTCAGATTGTATTGAGAATTATCTAGTTTAACATTTCATTTTATAAATTCAAAAATTAAAACAATGGTTTTAATGGGTATAAACCAGTAGACAACACTATAAAACATGCACCATATAAATTTAGATCACTTTTTCCGCACCGGAGTATAGTGAGAGAAGTTTCCTTAGAGTATTTCTTGCCTTCTTCAATTAATTGCTCTTGATTCTGTCTTATAATCAAACCGGTCAGCTTTGGGCAAATTGTAATTTATTCGTCACTGCACAGTTTGTCTGTATCCAAGCCTCCCTTAAAAAGTTAAAAAGTAATCAGTAGATTTAGGGCTCCTCACTCTGATTCCAGGAGGAAAGCAGGAAAGCTTTACAGGCCTAATAAGCAAGCCATGTTTTTAGATGCTCCATTTCATTGTTCCATCACAGACTTTATGTACCAGGCAACGATACCAAACTAAACTGACAATTATGCCAATTATGTCAAATTACAAGAGCAATACAGATATACAGTGATATCCAAAATACTTTATGAGCATGAATAAATGGCAATTAGTTAATATTTTTAAAATAATTTTAGTTTATGTTGGCAAAATATTACATTTGCTACTCTAATCTTTATGCTGTGAAAAGACATAAATATAAAATAAATAAATAAAATTGTATAATTTAATGTATAACATATGACATAAGAAAATATTATAATTATATAGTATATATTATAAAGAAATACATATTACATATCATATATTATGTATTTATTATATTATATAAAGATACATAATATTTATTTAAGACATTATTTACCAGGTACTATTTTAAGAGACAGATACTACTACTATTCCCAATTTCACATGAGGAAATTGAGTCCCAAAGAGGCTAGCTTACTTGACCAAGATAATACAACTACAAAATAGAGTCCAAGAGGCTGACTTCAGATATAACCCCCAGCTTATTGCTATAATACAATATAACCAAAGACTAATTCAGATATATTTAATTAGACAAAATAATCAATGTGGCAAAATTACAACGTAGGCCTTTCTTTTTTTTTTTTTTTTTTTTTTGGTAAGACTTGTTTATTCTATAGAAAGTTACTGATGCAGATTTTGCCTGTGATATATTTGTGGCTGGCCTAATAATAAGGGAAAACTCTGATAATTTATATTTTTTTCAGTTAGTGTCATGCAATTATAATTAAAATAACAAAAAGAGTAAATAAATTATAGTAGATGGTTTTAAACCTTGATTTTGTGATGTGTTCTTTGGCTTTAAAAATGATTCACTAAAAATGTTTAACTGTCCTAGATTATAATATATATGTCTACAAGATTTTTATATAAATTTTATCATGTCATTCTAACAAAATTGCTGTGAAGTAGTAGTGCAAGGACTGGTAATTACATTTCACAGGCCAAGGAAGTTTTAAAAAGAAAGTAAAAAAGAAAAAGAAGTATTCCCTAGTTCTCACATGATAAAGCAAGACGGTGCTTAGGTATCAATGCTCCAACTTCACTACAGCACTTACTTTTCCTCGCTACTCCTTTGGTTTAACTTCAACAAATACAAAAAGCCAATCACATAATTTTTATGGTACATCTGGCTCACTGTTGATATATGGTTTATTTTATCAAATTAATTATATTATCCACTCAAAACACTCAGAGGTATTGTTAATTCAAAGGCCAATTAGAGAGTGGAGTATAATTTTAAGTTATTTGAAATTAGAATTTCATAATATCTTCTCTTTTTGGTTCATTTTATTAAACAGAAGAAAGCAAAAACAACGCCTTTGCTTCATTAATGCAAAAATAACCAAAGAAAGACTTAATGGTGTAAAATCCCTTTTAAAAAAGCACAATAATTTCTTAGCTATGATTTTTGTGGAGTTTGCCTTTTCAAATCTCAGGAATGTCACCGTTCTCTCCTCCTGGTGCCTTTTGCAGGTTGGCTGCTGCCACCACATCTCCCTGTCCCAAGCCCAGCCCCTGGGAATTTGATTAGGTCATAATTGTTTTTTAATCCTAAGAAAACGAGAATGAAGGAAACTCAGGAAAAGCTTTTATTCTCTAAATCTATGGTCAATTTAAGAAGTTTCAGAGAGAAGATCTTAACCTTTTGAATTTCTATCACATAGTCCTTAAAGTATCATCATCACTGGGATTAAGATATACTCAAAGAGAGAGGAAGAAATGTTAAAAGTTTTCCAACTGGCAGTAGAATCTCTCTTGGTATTTTACATATCCAGCAGTTTCATAGTTTGTACCTTTCTCACTTCTTCCTTGAAGGTGCCTGCCTATAGGACCCCTGTGTTCTCTAAATTTGGTTTAGGACATCTTATTAGATCAGCACAGCAGTGAGTTCTTAATCTTTTCTGTGCCTCAGCATTTTTTCATTATAATGTTTAACTGCACAATGCCCCAATAAGTGGATGCATATTTTAGCATAAATCCAAAAGGCTCTTTTTTTCTTTTCTGGAAAAGTAAAACACTATCTTAATTTCTAATTGCCCAATGTTGGGCACCAGTAATGGTTATTCTGTGGACACCAGAAGAGGTGAGGAAGTTGGTTGTAGTTCACTTGCATTTCCCAGGGTACTGCTGGAGGCTCCAACCACCTTATTTGAAAGTGCATTGGGATGCAAGTGAGTGAGAGTTAGCTCACTACAGGGATAACCTTGAATCTGCTTCATTTTTATTAAAAAATAATGTATAACATTATGAATTTTTAATATTATATTAGTAGCAAATAATCTGTGACATCCTAGTGTGTGGGGATTGCTCAGATATCACAGACTAGTCTGGGGTCAATCACACTGGAAAACACACTTTCAAGCATCATCTCCTTACAGTCTTAGTGGCTCTTAACGACAGGCCACTGGAGCCCCTCCACACATTCCTGAGAACTTCTCCAGGAGCAAGGGGCTGTTACTGACAGGAATATGTCAGATCCATCCGATGTCTGTGGTTTAAAGAACTTAGAGGACCACTGTCTGATATGTTCCTGCATAGGCTGATAGCTACTATAATTAACTCAAGAAATGGCTTCCACTATGGAGCAGTTTAGAGAGGCTCCCTTCCCTGTGAGACCATTCATAGCTCCCTCTCTCTAGACTTTACACTTCAGGTTGCAGATAAGCAACCTGGTAATATAGCAAAAACTACCAAAACTTCATTCAAAAGTGGGGGAGGGGGAGAATATATCTAGAATTAGCAATTTTTGTGACCATCGATCATAAGGGCTAAATTTACTACAAACTGTCAGCAGAAATAAGTTTTTCTAGATACTATTTCTCCTGGGAGACACTAGTGGTTATAAGTGGTCTAGTTCTAATAATCAAACTGTCTTTAGTATGGGTAGGTGAAAGAGGTAGACAATCATCTTGTTAATTGCATGATTTTCTACAATAGTATAATTATACTAATATATGCGTAAAGTCATTAAAAGATCTGCATGGTGCATTGAAATTAGAATTAAATATGGCTTTTGACATTAGACAAACATAGATTAGAAACCTACTTCACTTACTGAATAATCTGTGGTCTTTGACTAGTCAGTTAATCACTGTAAGCCTCAGATTCCATACTTGTGAAAGAATAATAATAGTTACAGTTCGCAATTGCCCATGGTGACTTTTTATAAATGTTCCTTTACTTCCTTCCTCTTTGCTATTGATGTATATTTAGACATAAAGAAATAAATACAGTATTACTGAAGACACAGGTCCCAACGACACCCAGCCTCATCCACTGATTAACTTTTTAGGATCATTGCTTTAATTCATCCTCGGTGCTTATGATTTACTTAGAAGACTTCAAGGTATAAGCTTATGTTTTAGTATATAGACTTGTACTGTGTGGAGTGAAATTACAAAAGCTCTAGGAGTTTTGGCTTTTAGAGGAGAAACTGTCAGCAGAAATAAGTTTTTCTAGATATAACTCCTGTTTTTTAGGAAGTCGGTCACTATTTTTGAGGGAGAGGGGTTTGATTAGGCCAAAGTTTGTCACTTCAGCCTTCTCTCTTTTGAACACCCATCTCCAGCATTAAGATGTTTTTCTTTGTTCATTATTCCAATTTACCTATCAAGGAAACATGGCAAATCCCCAAAGTACATGGCTTCCTGCCCCTATCTGGGCATCCACGGTCTCCCTTCAGCCTTGATCTTTCCTCTTGCAGGTAAAAACAGAAAAGATGGAGAGAAAAACATGGTGGATCCTTTTCTCCCCGTTTGTGCGAGCCTGCCTCCAACCTGGTGATCGTTGACACTCACCACTTGTGTGAAAGCCTTTTTTTTTTCAACGTATTATACTAAATCTT
>NW_011889222.1:1104797-1129256 GCF_000151845.1 Pteropus vampyrus | reverse complement strand
TGCCTCAGCATTTTTTCATTATAATGTTTAACTGCACAATGCCCCAATAAGTGGATGCATATTTTAGCATAAATCCAAAAGGCTCTTTTTTTCTTTTCTGGAAAAGTAAAACACTATCTTAATTTCTAATTGCCCAATGTTGGGCACCAGTAATGGTTATTCTGTGGACACCAGAAGAGGTGAGGAAGTTGGTTGTAGTTCACTTGCATTTCCCAGGGTACTGCTGGAGGCTCCAACCATCTTATTTGAAAGTGCATTGGGATGCAAGTGAGTGAGAGTTAGCTCACTACAGGGATAACTTTGAATCTGCTTCATTTTTATTAAAAAATAATGTATAACATTATGAATTTTTAATATTATATTAGTAGCAAATAATCTGTGACATCCTAGTGTGTGGGGATTGCTCAGATATCACAGACTAGTCTGGGGTCAATCACACTGGAAAACACACTTTCAAGCATCATCTCCTTACAGTCTTAGTGGCTCTTAACGACAGGCCACTGGAGCCCCTCCACACATTCCTGAGAACTTCTCCAGGAGCAAGGGGCTGTTACTGACAGGAATATGTCAGATCCATCCGATGTCTGTGGTTTAAAGAACTTAGAGGACCACTGTCTGATATGTTCCTGCATAGGCTGATAGCTACTATAATTAACTCAAGAAATGGCTTCCACTATGGAGCAGTTTAGAGAGGCTCCCTTCCCTGTGAGACCATTCATAGCTCCCTCTCTCTAGACTTTACACTTCAGGTTGCAGATAAGCAACCTGGTAATATAGCAAAAACTACCAAAACTTCATTCAAAAGTGGGGGAGGGGGAGAATATATCTAGAATTAGCAATTTTTGTGACCATCGATCATAAGGGCTAAATTTACTACAAACTGTCAGCAGAAATAAGTTTTTCTAGATACTATTTCTCCTGGGAGACACTAGTGGTTATAAGTGGTCTAGTTCTAATAATCAAACTGTCTTTAGTATGGGTAGGTGAAAGAGGTAGACAATCATCTTGTTAATTGCATGATTTTCTACAATAGTATAATTATACTAATATATGCGTAAAGTCATTAAAAGATCTGCATGGTGCATTGAAATTAGAATTAAATATGGCTTTTGACATTAGACAAACATAGATTAGAAACCTACTTCACTTACTGAATAATCTGTGGTCTTTGACTAGTCAGTTAATCACTGTAAGCCTCAGATTCCATACTTGTGAAAGAATAATAATAGTTACAGTTCGCAATTGCCCATGGTGACTTTTTATAAATGTTCCTTTACTTCCTTCCTCTTTGCTATTGATGTATATTTAGACATAAAGAAATAAATACAGTATTACTGAAGACACAGGTCCCAACGACACCCAGCCTCATCCACTGATTAACTTTTTAGGATCATTGCTTTAATTCATCCTCGGTGCTTATGATTTACTTAGAAGACTTCAAGGTATAAGCTTATGTTTTAGTATATAGACTTGTACTGTGTGGAGTGAAATTACAAAAGCTCTAGGAGTTTTGGCTTTTAGAGGAGAAACTGTCAGCAGAAATAAGTTTTTCTAGATATAACTCCTGTTTTTTAGGAAGTCGGTCACTATTTTTGAGGGAGAGGGGTTTGATTAGGCCAAAGTTTGTCACTTCAGCCTTCTCTCTTTTGAACACCCATCTCCAGCATTAAGATGTTTTTCTTTGTTCATTATTCCAATTTACCTATCAAGGAAACATGGCAAATCCCCAAAGTACATGGCTTCCTGCCCCTATCTGGGCATCCACGGTCTCCCTTCAGCCTTGATCTTTCCTCTTGCAGGTAAAAACAGAAAAGATGGAGAGAAAAACATGGTGGATCCTTTTCTCCCCGTTTGTGCGAGCCTGCCTCCAACCTGGTGATCGTTGACACTCACCACTTGTGTGAAAGCCTTTTTTTTTTTCAACATATTATACTAAATCTTACTAATTAACTCAGTCTTGTAGCTTCTGCAGTTCTCTCCCCAATCTAGTTTTTAGAGGATTGATTCCCTTTTGAAACTTCTAAACATACTTTGAGCAGAAAGATCTTTAAAAATATAATTATACGGCTTCACTAATATCTAAAAAATGCCTAGTGAACTAACTCAGTATATCATATAATGGCCCAGTAAATTTTTTTGCGTTTCATGTTTTGTTTTTCTTTGAAGTTATATATCTTAGAAATTAGCTTATTATTTGAAAAAAATTATAAAGAACTGGTGAATTATGATATAGGAGTATTGCTACTGAACGAGCTGCTAGAATATCCAAGCAGGTGATAAACAATGTTGTCAAATTCACTAATGAGTCATCTTAATTAGGAATAAGCTAAGGGGCATTACTTCAGTGACATTTTGTATCCTGGTGCCATACATATTCTTTGGCAAGAAACGATGAAAAGCAGCAGTCAACAACTGAAGACTGTCCATGGCTCTGTAGGGTATTTGGAACGATTCCTGGGATTGGGAAGTGAAAATAGATAGCATGTGTAGAAAACTGTCATCCCAATAGCAAGATTTAAGTGAAGATGACTAAAGCCATTAAAAGCATGCATGCATATTTAATTTTATTAACTCCTACTGTCAGCCTTCTTAGAGCTTTTCTTTTTGAGTAAGGTTGTTACTTTTATTAGAAGGATTTGGGCAGAAGTGAAGGATTAAAATTAAAGTGCATAAAATTCTTTCTAGAACTGCTGAAATTTTATTGTTTGAAAATACTTTCATTTTCCCCCTTTGGTCAAGTAGACATGCTTAAAATTCTTGTTTCTTCACATGAAATAATTTTGCTCTTCTTAAATGGGTAAATGTTTAGGTGTGGGATATTATATGAACTTCTCATTTAGTAAGTCTAGTAACCTCATCTGTGGTTGGAAGAACTCAGGAAAGCTTTAAGGGATATGGATGTGATACACACACACATACACACACACACACACACACACACACACACACACACCCCTCTATATATGAACTATATGAATAGTTTTCTTTTTAAAATAATTTATCAGTTATCTAAAGGAATAAATATCTCTGGCTCAAGTTGTTAATTATTTTCATCTTTTTAATTTTTTTTATTTTCTAGTTTCAATTATTGTCACAGAAGGATTTATTTTAAGATTTAGACTAGAGAGCCAGATCAATTGCCATTTTAATAAGTTATTTAAAATAATTTGAAGATCTCATGTATTTGTAAACATTACCATTGAGATGTGTGCATGAATCATTGTGGGTATTATCTTACACAGTGCATCATTGAAAGTATACCACCAAGACCAGGTAGATACATAGTTTTGAAATGAAAGAATAAAAATTAGAAAGGAAACCACAAGACAAGTGTGATTGATGCCAAGAAAGGGAGAATATACCTATTTAGATAAACTGCATCGATATCAACTAGAATTATACAGATTCATTATCTCCCTTTATCCTCATTTTCATTTCTATTTGGGACCAAAATTCACTTTAATCAATGTTAGAGGTTAAAAAACTACCATACTCCTATTAAATGGTAGAGTAGAGATATTTAATGTTCAGCTTTATCTTAGTATAAAGCTGAATATATCTTAGCTTTTAACACTGATAATACCACAAAACATCGATTTGTGTTTTATAACCTTATAATTCAGCCATTGTCTTAACAATTATCAGAGAAAGAATAGGCCTGTAGTAATAAAGGAACTTTAATTGACATATTTGGGAAAAGAAGAAGCCACATTCCCTAATATAACTCTTTTTTCAGCATTGTTATTTTAAGATTATTTTATTTTGAAAGAGAGGATAATTTGTTCTGATTTTTTTTTTGTTTCCTTAATATTTGGTTTATTAAAATTTGCTATTTTAGTAAACATAAATAATGAATCACAGCATATTTGTATATGATGCTTTGTTTTTACTTATGGACTGGGAAATGGCATGTGGAAAGAGAATGACAATACCAGGATGTCCTTCAGGCTTAACATCAAGGTTTATATTAAATATATATGCTATGTGAGATGAAGTCTCAACAGGGCCAGAAGATTTTTGTGTCCAGTTCTAACTCTTGTTTAGAAAGCTAGTGAGTGTTTAAGAGGGAGAAACTACATTAGGACTATTACCTAAAGATTGGTACCAACTCAAGTGATGTGTGGGAGATAGTCAAGGCTGCTATGCATCCTGTTTAATTCTGGATGTCCAAATTTCAAATCTTATGTCACATTCGATTTATCAGAAAATGAGCCTCAATTATTGATTGATATAATATGGTCAGGGAATTTATGCTGTGTAAATAATCATTCTGAGTTTTTTTTTCTGGCTGCTTTTCCTCATATGTCTAAATTCTTCTTCACTGACTGTTAGTATATTCTTAAAAGAAGAAATGACAGAATTAATAAATAATTGTACTTCTCTCATTTTTTTTCTTCTAATTACATATGAATGAGAACTGAGTGGAAATCACATCTGTATTTCGTTCATACATAGTTTCCCCCCTCCCACCCCTACCCCTGCTAAAAACACTAGTAAAATTCAGGAAAGAATAACAAATACCTTACTGTGATCAGGAAAGACTCGGATGTCTTGAGTATGAATTTATAAATGGGTGATATTATCTCAGCTGTTTTTTAATGAGTATTTTTTTCTATAGTTACTGAAAAGTTAATCTCATGGCAAATTGGTTGGGCTCAAACCCTAGCTTTGCCATTTACTTGCTTGGTGACCATGGTCATTTAATCTATCCATGTCTCTGTTTCCTCATCTGTAAAATAGAGAAAAGAATAGCACCAACATCATAGGGTTACTGGTAAGAAATATAAAAGATTAAAAATGACTCTGATATAATAAAGACGAAGTAAAATATATTATTTATTTTTTATTAAAATATACAATAGAAATTTCCTCTTTTGATCCACTAACATTTTACATCATGTAAATTTTATGTTGTTATGAATTCACACAAGTTTAAAAATACAAACAAATCCAAGAGAACAAACAACAGTGTAAACTTGTCAGTGTCCAGATGCTTCTTTGGATGTCTTTGGCAGACAGGCACATTTGGACTGCACAATCTGAATTTCAAATGGGTTTTTCCTCTTTTTGGGTGGGTTGTGCCAGGAAACCCAGTCTCTGCATGCAGCCACAGACTAGCTGTGTGATTCTGCCAATAACTCTTCTAGACTTCAGCATCCTATGTAACATGTATAGATATTGGCATAAGATATCACACACTCTAAAATGTGTGTGATCTACATTGCATAACCAAATGTTCTCATTATTTGCCTGTTGTCAGTGATTTAATAGTGAAAACGTTGAAAGCCTAGAGATATTTAGGGAAAAAGAATATGGATGTGGAAATGAGACCCTTCATTGAACTGCAGATGATAGGAGATCATTCTGGCTATTTTCACAATCCTTCATTAGGTTAAAAAAAAAAAAAAAAAAAGTGATTAAAATAAGCTTCAGGAATTGTAGACTCCTTTTGCCCGACTTTAAAGAACCCACAGACAAGGACCTTGATAAACCACTAAGTATTTCCCATAGGTGAGATTTTATAGAGCATTCTCAGTTAGCAATCTCCGAGAGGAATATTTAAATCAAGAAGGAAAAAATATGATGAGTGAAAAACAAGAATTGTAAGAGAGAGGGTAATGTAAATAGAAAAGGAAGAATAGTCCATAGTGGCAGCCTCTACCTGAAGAAGGACAGAAAGTTTAGCTCTAAGAAAGGTAGCAATCGAACAATAGGAAAAAAGAGATACAAAGAATCAAGATCAAAGTTTGTACTATTAATTTTATAAAAGAAATTTGGTCACTTGGATAGGCCTAATCCAGTTAGTGATGTTCACTCTTAATGATATCTGTCAACATTTGGAAGAATCAGAAAAGGAAAATAGCAGCATTATGTTATGGGTATTATATATGAGCTTAATAAAATGCATTTTAGAAATTCCAGAGGGTGGTGATGACAAGCAAGTGGTATCAATAAAATTGCATTCATAAAACAAAAACACGCTTTAAGTAACTCGTTATTCCCTCCCCCATATCTCTTTTTTCTCCTCATTTCCTTCTCTTTCCAACTCCCTAAGTATTTAATGATAGTAACAAGAATTGATGAAAAGCCTTTGCCAGGGCTATAATCAGATATAAATTTGGTTTTTTCTTCCTCCCCTACTATGGATCTTTCATGATAAAAATAAAAGAAAAAAAATGAAAGATGAAAATAATTTGTCACCTGATGACACTTAAAATGCAGGTCAAATCCAAAAGTTCTTTTTATCTGACCAATTTCTGTTTCTCCATAATTTAAATTTGGCATAAATTGTGTGCTTAGGAATCATTAGCTGTCTGCCTGAAGACCACCTAAGAAACTGAAAGAGATATCAGCAGAGTAATAATGAAATAAACTATATGTACTAGGCCATTCACTTACATATTCCCTGACTTCATGTCTCTCCTTAAAGATTTCTTGAGCGTGTTGGCACAGTGAGGGGCAAAAAGGAGAGAGAGAGGGAGTGGGTGAGAGAAAAAGGAAGAAAGAAAGGAATTCTTAGAGACAGAATTATGTATTGCCTTTATTTCATTGGTGAAAGAATCAAAAGGGTAGGCAATTCCTAAATGCCTTCCTTTGTACTGAGGGACAAGTGGCTGCATAGTTTTATTTTTTACCACAATATTTTCTCTTCATTCTGACCAGAAAAAAAATGAACAAATAATATCAGCTACACTGATTTGAAAATCTTCCTTCTGGGAGACGGTGCAGGGCTGGTCCGAGGTTGAACTCACAGGTTATTCAAGTTGGTCTCTATAGTACCACTCCTAGATTGTTTATAGCTAAAGTTTACTGAGGACAATCTATGGACCAGGACTGGAAAACTACATTCTTTATAGATATTATTTCAATCCTAATAACAATCCTATTTGGTCAATTTTTATTACTCTTATGTTACAGATGAGAAAATGAATGCTTAGTAAATATAAGGAACTTGCCCAAAATAAATTAGGGCACAGAATATAAAGTCAAGTCTATTTTAACTCTAAAATCCTTGCTCTTTAGTAGTATATTTTCTCTCAGACATTTTCTGGGTGATATTTATAATCTGTTACTAGATGGAAAAGACTACTTCACATGAGATGAACCAAGTAGTATTACCACATCTCGGTTTTGAGTATATCCACCAATTCCTTTGCATTTGTTGTCCATAACCTCCTTATGTTGATTTAATATTTCAAGGCAAGTGGGAGGTTGGACATTATATTATTGATGACCACTATGCTTATAGTACTGTCTGAAGATCAATTGTAATAAATTCATTTATATATTCACCAAATATTTATTAAGGCCAGGTATACATTAGAGAAAAAATGGAAAAATATAATTACAATGTTTTGTTCAACGTTGGTCTTTAATGAATGAATGACTCAATAAAATTATTATAAATATAGTGTCCCAACAAATACACTAATAATATGCAACTTTAATTTGACCCTTGAAAATATTATTCATTTGACAGTCTGAAATTCATTTGACTCTGAAATTTGAAGAATTTCAGAGAACAGCAGCAGGAAAATGATTCATACTTCAATGATTTTCGACTAACCTATATTGCAATTTTGTCTTAAATTCCCTTTAACACTTTCTGAATGCCATACTCTTATGCTCTGAAAAATTGTCTGAATGCATGCCTTTCCCTTTTTAAAAATTATTTCTTTTATTTTTCATCTGCAATTGTTAATGATAATACTCTGAAATATTTCACTCAGTAATTGATTTGGGATGATGCTTTTTTGTGAAATAATGAACTGCTTGGCTCTGATTGAGAATTGCACTGTATTTCAATGTGGTTTCTACATATGAAAAATGCAATATGTTTTTTCTGAACATAGAATGTGTTCTTTATAATTTACGTGTCTGTTTTCATTTATTTTAGATGGTGTGTTATTGTTACTTTTAATTAATGTCAGGAAGTATAAATCCACTATTTACAGATTTTACATTTACAAAAGTTTACTAATATTATATGTTCTATATTTTCAAATAATAAAATTTACTACTATCAATTGGGTGCGTCTTGTGTTACCTTAATATTAGTGGTATTTATGATGATCTACATATATGTTTTCCTCTTTGAGACCAATCACAAAGAAATTGGTGAATGTTTAGGGTGTTTTCTATACCTTTGCAAAACACCAAAGCCCATATGGAGAAAAAAACTATGTAGACTAAGCATCTGATCTGATATATAAATAGGAAGGTATTTATTTTTAGCTAAAATATAAGAACATGTCTTGTTTCTTATTCTATTTAATGTGAAAACATAAAGGTGCCACTTTACCAAAGTTGTTGATTATTATATTCAATATACCTCATTCTATTGGGGATGACCTCCTCTGCAATGCAAAAAAATCCAAGTGTTGCCATTTTCTGAAATATCTTTTCTAGTTCTCTCATAATTGACACCCTTCTTTAGCATTGTAAGTGATGAATGCCACTGTACCACTGAAAGGATATTTTTCTCTTTTTTAAAAATAAATTGGGAGTCAAAGTATGAATATTTTGTATATCATTATTATGGCATTTACTACTTTATAATATAGTTACTTGTTTGCTGGTTCATTTCACCCTTTTCAAGACAAATTGCTACTAGAAACCCAAAAGTTATGTCTCATGTATCTTTTCAAATCTACCACCAAGCACAATGCTCTCAGTTTAGAGGATAAATTAATAATATTTGTACTGAGTTACAAATCAGCTATAAAAATCTATTTTAACATTGTTTTATGTCCAGCAGTAATAATTCTTCTGTCTTAAGATGCTTCATTATATAATTTGATGTTTTCAGAGCAATCCTGGCATATATCTCTGAGTTTACAATTGTTTTCTACATTTTATAAAAGAAATATTTCTTTCAATATTATTTATTCCTATTACTATAACTAACATGAAATATATTACCCAAAGTGATATATAACATTATTCACAGAATATAAGTTACCTATAACATTTAGAGTTATCAAAAAGTATTTGTTCCATTTTGGGGAGGCAGAATGAAATATTTGACTATTATCATTTCTTGACTGAATTGTGCTATTGTCTCTGATTCATGAATGGAGCAAGCATTCATTAAAATGCTTGCTCACATGCTGCAATCTGTATTAGGTCCCATTGATGCCAGTTGCATCTTATGAGTCAAACAGTATGATATGTGTCCTGAATAATAATGTCATTTTTAAATGACATCATTTATCTCCTTTCATTTCGTGAAAACCATAAATAATAACAGTATCACTTCTTATAGTTTATATTTAAAAGGAGTATGGAAACACTGATTATATTGTTTGAATGTTCTTTAGATTAATTGCAAGAAGGACATGTTTGTATTTGAATGTATGCTTAATTCACTAGTTAGGATTCATTGATTTCTTACCCATATTTCCATTCCAGGCCCTCCAGGCCCTCCAGGTGGTCTGCGAATAGAAGACATTAGAGCCACTTCTGTGGCACTTACTTGGAGCCGAGGTTCAGACAATCACAGTCCTATATCTAAATACAATATCCAGACCAAGACTCTTCTTTCCGATGACTGGAAAGATGCAAAGACTGGTGAGTTTTATCTGTCCAGTAAATCTGTACATATTTTTAAATAAATTCTTTCCTCAAACAAAAAACTGGATGTTTTAAGAATTTTATCATGTACCTAGAAATGCTTTTTATTTTTAAACTTTTTTTTTTGAAATATGCCAGTGCTTTGGAAGTGAAGAAAACCTCAAGGAAACTAAACATTTTAAAGCTATTATTGGAGAAGAAAAAGCAGTGTGTCTAAATTTATAAGGCGAAAGCCAGAGAGGCCTCCTGGTTTTCTTGTTATTGGGAATATTTTCACTCCTTTTTTTTTTTCTTTTTTTCAAATGACATCAATAGCTTATTATTTATGACCTATTTTTTTCAATTATATAGGTACTATAACTCTGCATTTTTAAAGCACCACATTGATTAAAAATATTAACTTAAACATCAAAATCTTACTACCATGGTTCTTTGCATTCTGAGGATGATCTTGCCTGGTTTGATTTCCTAAAAACATATTTGTAAACAAGTTATGGATCTCAATTTTTTTCTTTTCTTATATTAGGATTTCCTTAAATTTGATCAGGAAAAAATAAATAAGAGTGAGAACTTTTCTTTGTCCATAACTATTACCATTGTCATATCTTGTGACTAGCCTATCATATCACACATCAGTTTATTTTCTCCTGTAACATCAAAGAAGATAGAGGGTACTTTTGATAAAGTAACATATTTATGTTTGTCATTGTTGACAATATTTTAAAACAAACTTGAAGTTGTCAGAATTCTTTTGGATAAATTAAGAAGAGACATAGAAATATGAGTTCAGTTTCACCAGAGGGAAGAAAAAAAAATTAATGAATAAAATGTTTCTTCTTTTTAAAAACTGAAAAAAGAATTCATACAAATATATCCCAAACCTGCTCTCATTTTAGTTTTATTTTAATGTAATAAAAATTTTTTTTTGTATTGCTCATGGAGAAGTTTTAATTTAGATATACTTTAATAATTTTCTCCTATCATGGGAAATAAACCAAATATACACTTGAAACCTGTTACAAAGGTTTAGGATATATTTTAGTATTAAGTGATCCTCCACATAAAAGTAGCAAGTTCAAATTAATTAAAAATAGATAAAACATTTGTATTACTTTATGCTTCTCAGTGTATGTATTACCTATAAATATATAGTCATAACAACATTTTGATCAATGATGGATTTCTTATAGAATGGTAGATGGGAGTAGCATTTTGAAGAGAGTGCTTCTGACATTAGCATAGCCACCCCAACTTTCTCATGGTTCCTGTTTGCATGTTACATTTTTTTTCTGTCAACCTATTTGTATTTTTAAATCTAAAATATGTTTTCTGTTGACAGCATGTAGCTGGATCTTGTTTTTTTTTATATAGTCTGACAGTCTCTACCTTCTGACTGGATTCTTTAATCCATTAATATCTATATTGTTATTGATATAGTTGGATTTATATTTACTTTCCAAATGTTTCACTTGTTTTTATTACTCATTCCTTCTTTACTGCTTCTTTTGCATTAAGTATTTTATAGTGTAACGTTTTAATATTAATGATATTCACTATAGGTAGATAGAGATAGAGATATATAGCTATAGATATACTTAATGCTTACTCTAGGGCTTACCTGGTATGACTAAACTTATCAAAATAGACTTTATATTTTTAATAAATTAACATCAGTGAGATACAAAAATGTTGCTCCTAGGTAGCTCTATTCCATTTTACCCCTTTTATGTTCTATATATATATATTGATATACATGTTACATCTGTATTTGTTACAAACCCTATAATCTTCTGCTGAAATTATTGCACTCTATAATTTGTTGTGCACTTTTCCAACATGACATTTTTACATATTTATAATAGTTGTTCTAAAGTCTCTGCCTGATCATTCAATATTTAGGCCATCTTTAAGTCTGCCTCTATTGATTATTTTTTTCCCCTTTCTTGATAATTGATCACATTTCTTTGTTTTTCTCGTGTGCCTGATAATTTCTTTTATTAATTTCCAAACATTATATGTAAAAGGACAATAGAGGCTGAAGTATATATTATTTATGCCCAGGAAAATATATGTCATTCTTTCAGGGACTGAGTCAATCTAATCTTAATTGAGATGATCTGAGCTTTGCTGTTAAATTCAGATCAGTACAGGCTTCAAGAGATTTAAGTATAGGATCGGAACCTTTTCTCATATCTGAGTGTCTGGAGGTTTTCCAACCTTACCATCAGACTTCAGCTGGCTCTTCTAGCTTAGACTTTAAGGAGGATTATTTCAGTTCCTCTGCTTCTGTCCAGGCAGCTGTTTTATGATCATCAATCTAAAACCCAGAGGGTCTGAGGGGTTTATCTCAGTTCTCTCACCTTCCCCTTACCCCTTGCCAGACCCAAAGCACCTGCCCCTCACAGAAGAGGCAGATCTCTCTCAGCTCTCCTGCC
Source organism: Pteropus vampyrus (assembly GCF_000151845.1). NCBI lineage: Eukaryota > Metazoa > Chordata > Mammalia > Chiroptera > Pteropodidae > Pteropus > Pteropus vampyrus. The sequence continues at coordinate 1,117,248 of NW_011889222.1, read as the reverse complement.
AATCACCCAGCCACTGATGGCTACATACTCATATTCAGTGTAAGGCCCACAGTGCAGGTGGGGTCAGTTTTCCTGCTCTGCTTTTAGACTTAAGCAGATGTGAGGTGTATCAGCTTCAGAGAGAAGTCTCTCTGGGCTCTGTTGTCTTGCCCCCAAATTTTCTTGAGTACACTTGGTGAAGGCCTGCAAAAAGAACTGGCCAATGAGTACTGATTCTCCTTAATTTGAAGGCTCCCAGGATTCAAAGCAGCCATGCTTGCCTACACTTCGTCTTTAAATATTTGTGAAAAGTTAAAAAGTTTTCTTCTTATGAATATCTATGACTACTTCCTACCCTCCCCTTTGCTCTGCCAATAGTGACTTTAGTTCATTAGATCTCTTCTCAAGCTCAGCTTTCTGATGGGATCTGAAAAATGAATATTTTGTAGATTATCTTGTGTGTTCTTTTTGTGAGTTGTGTAAGTAAAGTTCTTTTGGTGACTGTATCCTAAGTGGAAATGAAAAATACTTTTTACAGCAAATGCAGAAATAAAAATCATGTGGTTTTTATTTGTAGTGGTGTCCACTAAAAAGGAAGGTACAATATTAAACTTAGTTTTATGGAGGTAATTATTTAAGGTTTTCAATAGATATGTTTCAAATACATCAACTTTCAGCAGTTCAAAGATGAAATTTAGAATAATGGGATGAAAGAATAGACTGTATATCTTGTAAATAATCTACAGTAAATATTACTTCTCTTGGACTTTTTAAAGGATGGACAGCTAAATTTTGAAGCCATTCCCAGGATGCTAAAAGATGCTCAGGTCACATTAAGAATACTGTGTTTGATTCTATACTGCTACTTTCAGAGAAAAATTATAGAATATTGTTTGATGGTAATGTTGATGGTGATGGTGGTGGTGCTGGTGATGGTGATGTTGAGTGTGTGTAAGGGAGATGTTGGCCAGAACATTAAAAAAGCCTGCAAACCATGCTATGAGGAACAATTGAGAGAACCTTGGATTTGTTTTCTATAAAAAAAATAAAAAGAGTGTTTTTGTATTTATAGCTCTAAATGAGGAAGACGAGAATTGTTATAAATCTTCCGCAATTAACATCTTTTCAAATAAATGCTTCTCTAAACTTTATTTCCTTAGAATAGACATTTGTAAATTAAGTTATTGCATATAAAGGCTTACACCTATAAACTATATGACCAAATTACTCTCTAGAAAGAGAGACCAGGTTTTATTTCCACCTCCAGTATATGAATATCTTTCCTACCATATCTTTAGTTAGTATTTAGTATTTTCATTTTAAATCTTTGTCAAATTGATGTTTAAAAAAAAAAAAAAACCACTAGGCTCATTGTGGGATATTTACTTTTTAGAATTTACTATTTTCTTTTTTGTCTTTCTGTAGCTTCACTTTTTATTATTATTTTAAGTATGAATTTATGGGTTTTTAAAGTCTACGTTCAAATTTTCCTTAGATAAGGCTAAGGAGCCAGAGCACCATTTGCTTCTCTTTTGCTGTAAGGTTCTTTGCTACACCTATGGCTTCCTCCAGAGTCCTGCCAGGCACTTTGATCTATGGATTGGGTCTAAAGCCTCAAAAATGACACTGAGCAGTGGTATCAGCACCACCTTTAAATGCCCATTTCCATTCTCAAACACAGACCTGCTTTTACAGTTAGAAAGTTTGAAAGGGTTATTCTTTCTGGGTAGTCTCAAGTGCTTGGGTTTTGAATTGAATGGTGGATCCTAAAGTTTCTGATTCTATTGCAATTCTAAGAAAATATCAGGACTCACTTTGGCAATGTCCAAGAACCTGAAACAGATAGGATTACATTGCCTGGAGTCATTCTTGAGACAATCTGATTTTCAGTCTGGAAGTCATTCTGGCTGTTTCTGAAGCTTCTCACTTAACTAGTTGATATGGCTGAAGTCCGGCATGGTTGGCATGGTTACCGGGCAACCCAAACTCTGAATTATTAGCCTTAAGATACTCATAAAGCTTGCTATTCTTTTCCTCCAAAGAATAGTCAGAAAGTTTTCATTCTGAGCCTTATGGACTCAAGGTGATGCAGGACAGGGTACATTTCCCCGAGTTGGTTGGGGGAAACCAAGCCCTGCACCGAGTAAAGAAGAGGGTCCTTTGGTGGAGAGTGTAGAAAAAATTCAACACACACACCAAAGTTGGAGTCAAAAGGAAAGTTTATTAGAAAAGGGGCAACACTCCCCAGACAGAGTGTGGTCTCTTCTCAGAGGCAGAGTGAGAGGGACAGTTAGAGACACAGAGTAAAGACACTGAGAGAGTTCCTGAGTGTTCAGGGTATTCAGTTTATATGTCATTCTTTAGCTCCCATTTCCTTTGATATGGACATACAGTGAGGAAGGGGAAGAATACCTAGTGTGAAAAGGTATGTAGAGTGAAAGGCCTGCAGGCAGTTCCTAGCCTTTAATCCATAGATTCCCCAAGGTTTTAGCCATAAGGAATGACTCTTGGTTCCTGTTTCTCCTTCACAAGTGAGGAGAATGGGTTGTTAGTAATTAAGCAGAAATCTTCCTTTGTTCTGAAGGTATCCTCCTGGCCTGGCTGCAGGGCGATCAGCATATTTTAGTCTCTGATTGTGGCTTGATTAACATTTTAATTCTCTTGCCTCCTCCCTATATTAAAAGTATTTACAATTAGATCAACGGATTACTGCTCAAGGCTGGTTACTAAAATAAGACATTTTCAAAGTGGTCTTTTGACCTGAGAATTAAAGTAAGGAGTCTGTCTTCTGTTCTATGTCTCTTTGCTTGAAATTTACACTCAGAAGTAGAACCAAGATTTAAATACCTATCAGATTAATAGACAATATTTCAGTCTTTTATAGAGAGAAACCTGTGATAGGCATTACAGAATTAAGATCTGATTTTTGAATACTAAAATTATCTGTGAAATGTTGCCTGACTCAGAACTAACCCAGTAAAAAATCAGGAACTTGAAACTCTACTCCTGATTCCTACTACTTGCCTTTATTGTGCAAAGTACTGTCCTCTCTTTCTGACTCCAGGAATAACAAACAGGTTTCAAGGAACTTAGCTGAAGAGAGGAACACAAAGTCTCTGCTCCTGACCTCTTACATTTGGCGTGGGGCAAGAATCTGTTTCCAAAGAAAACCTGACCTCTGCTCCCAACCTGTCTGTGTGGGTGCTGTTGGAAAAAGAAAATGTATCCAATTGTTCCTACCAGGGCTGAAGGGGGTCAGAGAGGATTGCTTGAGGTACATTTATAGGGACATTTAGGGCTGAGAATAAAACAGACAATTATGTGCTAGAGACAAAACACAGTAGCAATGGAGGAGAGAAATCAGCAAGAATTATTTCACAATTAAAGAGAGTAGGAAAGAGCTTAAGAGGATGTAGATGGGGGAGGGGGTCTATCTTCTGCTTTAGGCAAAGGGGGATAATTTATGGGTGGCATACCGGAATAAGAGTTATAGAGCATTGGCTATTTTGTGGCATGAGAAAGGTGGAGAGCCCTCCTCTTTTACCAGTAGTCTACATGATTCAGGGAGGAGACAATAAAGCAATTGCTATACACAAGGCTGCTTTTCTTGAGCGGAGACATTGTCTACTCTAAGTCAACTTTTGTATTTATATTTTAGTCATATTCTTTATAAATAGTTACTAAGTAGTTCTATTTGCAAAACATCATGCTAGCTAGGTATTCCAGATCTTGAGACTCCAGCTGTGCTGATTATATGAGCTGCCTACCTCATGATTGGAGCTGGAAATACACTAGAGGAAAAGCAAGTTTTTAAATCTTACTCTTTTGTGATGTGGGTCGAAAGTACTGCCTGAATTTGAAGGAAAGAAACCAGGATAGACAGAAGAGCTACTTTGAATTCTAGATACATTTTTCTAAATTGATAGATGTTAGTCATTTTTTTTAATCAGTTATCCTTACTTCTTACATAGATAGTTTTATGGAGGGGATATTATACGTCCCAAAACCATGTTTGTTTTACATATTTATATTCCTATAAGTACTGATATTAATGTACATTAACAAGAATGATTGTAATTGATTTTGTTCTTTAAAAAAGCAGTTTTCAAACCTTTAGCAATCCTGTTACAGAATATTATTCTTAATTTATAACTATCAAACTTTCTAAATTATTTAGAAGGTACATTCTAGAATTCCATCTTCCTAATATCCACTTCCTGTTTCCCCTGTTGAAAGTCATTTGCATTACTGAGCCCAGGGTTTCCCACATGAGTCTATCTTCTCAAGGTGTTAACTCCAAGGCTTTTTGCTTCTTCCTCTCAGTCATTAAAGTCAAAAGCCCTAATTCTTATCTGTAACAAAGCCTACCACAAAACGACCCCAGTTTATGTTTACTTCTTTGCTATTTATCATTCCTCCAATTATTTTTTGTGGTCAAGAATGACTCTCTACTCTTCGAACATATCCCTGATCTTCCATTTGTTTGGGGCTATTTTCATATTGGATTTTCGCATGTGCTCAGAATCAGTCTAGCAGCTTCAGTCTCCACTGCACATCTATCTTGCTCTTCCTGTTCTGACCCAGCCTACACCTGCCCATACCTGTTGACTGTCCAATTGATTGGAAAAGCCCCAGTGTAACCTTGACCATCATGAGAACATTGTGCCCTTGCCAAGAGGGACCCTTTGAAATGGTCCCAACATTTCCATTCTTTAGACATTTAAATGGTGCTGAGGTTTTACAGCATAGCAAATGGGGGAGAGGATCAGACTACCTCCTTGAGACTTTTACCACATTTTTTCTCTTGAGACTTCTACCACATTTTTTCACTTGGACTCCCCAAACTCATAAAATCACAAACTGTCTAATACTTCCAACTGCTTCTGCCTCTAAACCTCTGTATTAGTTTCCTAGAACTGCCATAACAAATTATTACAATCTTGTTGGCAGAAAACAACAGAAAACTACTCTCTCACAGTTCTGGAGGCTAGAAGTTCAAAATCAAAGGTTGACAGGGCTGCACACCCTCTAAGGGCAGTAGGGAACAACCCCATTCCTTGCCTCTTTCAGCTTTCAGTGGCTCCAAATGTTCCTTGGCTTGTGGCCGCATCACTTCAGTTTCTACCTCCCCAGTCAACATTGTATCCTCATCAATGTATGTCTTTCCTTTGTATTTCTCTTATAAAGACACTTGTCCTTAGATTTAGGACCCACCTATATAATCCAGGATGATCTTATCCCAAGATCCTTAACTTAATCCCAGTCTTAAAAGGGTCTACAAGACCCTTTATTCGTATAAGATCACATTCACAGATTCTGATGATTTGAACATAGATATATCTATTTAGCAGTGTCAGCACCGAGCTAACCAAGAAGGGAAGGTTTCGGTGGTGAGATGCCCAGTTGAAAGAATGCATGAGGAGAACAAAAGGCAGGCACCAACCTTATTGACAAGAGTGCATGCTTCTGCACTAGGCGACTGCATGGGCTCCACATATGTCACAGAACAATAGTGGCATCCTGCCACACGTGCATAATAAGCAATAAGCTGAGTCATACTTATATAAATTAGGCGCAGGCCTTTTCTCTGTGAAAAGCCCTTCAGAAACCAAAATTTCACCTTTCTCTTGCAATTATCTAAAAGAAGTCCCTATGCATATGAGCTAAGATAAATTCTGATGTGTTGCGAAGAAGAGTAGTGGAGATAGGAGATAAAGAGGCAGAATCAAAACAGAGGGGAAGGCAAGGACAAACTTTTCATCATAAAGTAAAAGGTATATGTCAAATATATAGATCAAGTGCGTATTAAAAGAAGGGAATAGATGGCAAAATAGTGTCCGGGAGGGTTAAAATCATATCAGAGTAAGGCATGAGTTAGTTTGAGCCTTAAAGAAATTTGTCCAAAAGTAGAAACTGTACACTGGGATGCTTAGCTTTTACTGTGGAGATGGGTACAACATTTTAAAAAGCTACATGTTTATGGTATTCATTGCCAGATAAAAATTCCTTTACTAATAAGATAATTAGTCCTAAAGGAATAAATTTTCCAAATAAGTAGTATACAGGTATTTACACATATTACATATATGGAGGTTATTTATTAAAAACACATGTGGAAATATTTTAAAGGAGCTTAAAATAATGTATAGTCCTGCCCCGGTTGTATGTTTTAATCATATCAAATAAGTAATCTCAGACCATATCCTACTCATAATTTATAATCTTCCCATTAGTATCTAGTATTTAGCAGCATGAATTCTGAGAGGTACTTAATAAATCTTAATGAATTATTATAACACTTATTATCACTGCCCTAAATGATCTGAGTATAAATCTACAAAACTAATTAGAAAGGGGCATGAACATGTAAGTCCCCTAGTAATAAATCATTGAATACTCATACACTACATCGGTGGCATTCTATATAATTTTTAACTGTTCCAGTTTGTAGCCTTGCCTCAGGAAATCTTCCTGAATTCTACCTTAATAATACAGCTCTTTGCTATTCAAGGTGCAGCCTATGAACTAGCAGCTTAGGCATGACTTGGGAACTTTTCTTCCCATAGGAGACTTACTAAATTGATGATTCATATGCATATCACTCTTTCTAGTTGGTTATTTATTAATGAACCTCTCCTCTTACTCCCTGGAACTTAACATTTTGTCATTCCCAGTTTTCTTTTTTTTTAAATTTCAACTCAAAGTAGTAAAATAAAAGTGGGGTATTATAAAAGTGATGTCACTTAAATAATATTCTCTATTTAATGTTCATTTTATTTAGATCCCCCAATTATTGAAGGAAATATGGAAGCAGCAAGAGCAGTAGATTTAATACCATGGATGGAATATGAGTTTCGTGTGGTAGCAACCAATACATTGGGAATAGGAGAGCCCAGTATACCATCAAACAAGATCAAGACAGATGGTGCCGGTACGTAGAAGAAACTTTTTAAAATTTAGAAGGCTTATAAATACAGTGCCACTTTAACATATAATTGAATGTATTTGGAAATAAATGATGGTCTGAGGTAAGTGATTCATCTAAACACTGTGTGTACATATGTATTGCACACAGGTGTGTGTATTTTATGTCAAGACAGTCAAAAAGCAAAGAAAGGAAATATGAAGTCAGAGAATATTTTTAGATCATTAATGTAGGGGAAGAGGTAAATAGAAAGCACTGCATATGACCACTTACATGAAGTTGGTATTTAGAATATAAACATTACCCAGAAAGACTCTCGATTAAGCAGGTTCCATGATTGAGAAGGTTCACAATTTTGCGTGTCTCTCAAGGACATTTATAACTGTCCACGTGGATGGAGAGTATGGGCATGGAGGGTAGGTTGAGCAAGGCTTGGAGAGAATGTGGTGAGAACTTCTCAGATATATACCATTTGGCGAGTCATAGCATCTCTGGGAAATAGCTGAAATGTGTCCTTTATTAGGTGTCGCTCTAAATATGGTTGTTGTTTTTTTTAAATCACAGCTCAACTTTGGCTGTTCTTCCAATTTAGGGTCACGTTTTTTTAAGCTAAGTACTAACTCCATTTAAATTGCCTTCAGTAAAAGAAGTACTCCACTCTATTTTTATTTCCCCTGCATTACTAAGCAAAAATATTGTTCCAATTCTAATAATAGCTCTTTTTATTATTCCCTGTCTATGAAAAAGAAAATATTTTGTAGGCATTCTGAGTTTATTTTTAGTATGCCTTGCCAAACTTAGTGCTTTATTTGGGGAGAAGATTTTTAAATGGATGACAGACTGCCATTAAAATTCTTCTATGATATCTTAATATAGTTTATTCACATTTTTAGCTACCTCAATTCCTTGGCCAAACTTCTAAATAAAATTTTGAATTCTAAGGTCTTTAGTTTTTAGATCCAAGTTATTTACAGGACTGTCATCAGTAAACTAACTCTTAAAGTTTCATGTAACTTCATGTAATTTACCAAATAAAAATGATTCTGTAATAAAGGAAGAAAAGAAACCCTAACGTGCTGATCTGGCCTGAGTATTTAACATATTTAAGTTCATCCTCATAATAATATTTTGAAGTAGCTATTACTATTCAAGTTCATTAATGGGCAGTGGGCGCAGGGACACTAAATAATTTACCTAAATTAATATAACTACTTGCAAGATTCCAAATTCAGAATCTGATGTGTCTGATAATTCTGCTATTTATTGTGCTTCTCTCTTAAAGAAGTTTCCTCAAGCAGGACTCATAAAAACACATCCATTTGTACAAGTCTTTATTAATGTTGTAGCAGAAGATTAGATTTCATCCTTAACTACAAAATTAGATGACTTAACTGCTATTTCGTCATTGTTGTTTTAGCATATCTGCTTGCATTAGCTTTTTAAAGCATCACTCTTACTTTAAGTTTGCTCAGATGGTATTTTGTTAAGGAATTAATTATCCCTTTCGTGAGCTTAGAAAATAACTTCCTTAAAAGTCTTCAGAGCCAAACAAACAAACCTATGAAGTGTTAACAGTCTTATTCAGAATGTAAGATACAGCTCTATAATGATATAATGAGATGCTTCATTTCTTTCCATTGTTGAAAAAAATCAATCCTATATCCTATAACATATTCGTTAATATTTAATAAGAAAATATTTTAGAATATTTTATTAATCAATTTTTATGGCTACCATCATTTATGCATGTGTTATGTTATCAGACACAGTGCTGAGCTCTCTACTTTCATGGCTCCACTTAATTCCCACAATAACTTTATTAAATTGGTATTATTATTCCTAATTGTAAAGTTAAGGTTACACCTAGCAAATGTGAAGTAGAGCTGGGATTGAAATCCAGATTTTTCTAATTCAGGTTTTTCTAGTTCTAAAAGCTTTGCTCTACTTTCTGGGAGGGCAGTGTACTATATTGAAGCCCCAGGACACTAATCCTTCAGGAGAATCCTGGTACCATCATTTAATAATTCTGTGATTAGGGGCACATTACTTAACTTCTCTGAGCTTCAGTTTTCTCATCTCTAAATGGAAATTATCTTATGAGATTATTTTTTATAATTAAAAACATGCAAAGAAAGTAAGACTGTCTAGTGCATATTTGCTGAATAACATTTATTATGAGATTAATGCTCATTTTAAACTTAAATATGCTTTTAAGAAAATATTGTCTACACTGTAATTGATCACCTCATTTGGCAATAGAAACATCCATTTTTACAAGCGTAATAGAGGATCGTATAATTTCATATAATTCTTAATCATCTTCAGGAAATAATTTTATATACTTAATATATTTTCAACAGTCTTTTTCTTTAATTATTTTGTTATCTTGCTTTAAAATATTAAATGTGCCTAAAATTGGACATTTACATTTTTTATTCTTACAAGAAAATAAAAATACTTTCTAAAACAGGAGGATGTTTGTCTTATCATGTACCATTACAACAACTCTTTAAGAGATGCCAGCATATGTCATGTGGGATAAAGGCTGGTTCTCATTTGATGGAAAGGTTTCTCCTGCTTCATTATGCTGATTGAAAGACATGACATTATCTAATGCAGCACATGCCCTTATCTGTCCAATTACTTAATGTTAAGATTGCAGTGAACAGTTGGGTATATTCTTTGGATTCAGACAAGTGCATTATAAAAGGATGGTCCCAAATGAAGAATTAGAAGATGTGTTTGCAATTCATTGTAACCTATTTAATTTTGACTGTAAGAAAGAGATAACAAAAGCTTCCTTCAAAGTAATGTGTTATCGTAAGACACATCCCCATAGCTAATAAATCTGCAGCTGCAGTTCTTGAGTTGATATCTGAAAATGGTACATGCAGGCTTGTTTTGGCATTTATTTACCAGATCAACCTTCGAAGGAAAAGAGAAAAAAAAAAAAACATAACACCAGAATCAACACTCATACTATACATCAAGCTTTAACTTCTTGTCTAATGAAGCTATTCTGCTACTTCATTTAGTTGTATTTTGAACCTTTTTAGATATGATCGATAAAGAAGGGGGATGGCGATAACATATTTTGTAGCTAGTAAGGTATTATGTTAAAGTTAGTTATTATACTTAGTAATGAAACAGATTAAAAGAGCAGAGTATAGATTTTTAAGCCATCAGGAGGCCTAAGTTAAAGTTGCAGCTTCTCTACACATAAGCAATGTGACCTGAACTGTTTAAAGAGTTTCTTTTGGGACCCTTCTGCCTTTTCTGTAAAAAAGAGGCTATGTTGACCCTTGAACGACATGAGAGTTAAAGGCACCAGCCCCCGCACAGTCAAAAATCTGCCTGTAACTTTCGACTCCTCCAGAACTTAACTACTAATAGCCTACCAGATAACATAAACGGTTGATGAACACATATTTTTTATATAATATTTATTATATACTGTACTCTTAGAATAAAGTAAGCTAGGGAAAAGAAATTGTTATTAAGCAAATCACAAGGAAAATACATTTGTAGTACTGTACTATATTTATTCATACTGAAAGTTTATGTTGTCTGTTTACAAAATGAAAAATTTCTACATATAAGTGTACCTGCACAGTTCAAACCCGTGTTGTTCAAGGGTCAACTGTACTTATTTCAAAGTGCTGATCTGAGTATCCAATTAGGTGTGATATGTAAAAATCATTTTTAAGTTCTAGATGAGCCTTTTGTTAAGCTGGTTTTCATTCATTCATTCATTCATTCAACAAACTTTTACAAATTGGGGATATTTAACATTGAATTTAAATGAGTTGTGAATACTTGATTTCTACTAAATTAAAGAGAGCATCTTTGGAACTGAATCAGATTTTATTCATATTATTATCTTCAGTATTTAACACAGTGCAGTGTTCATAATTGGTGCTCAAAATTATTTGTAGAAGGAAAAAGGAGAAAAAAGAAAGGTAGGACAATTATTCTGGCAATTAGATGTTAATAGAAGATGATAAAAATAGAAGCAGTTGTCAAAGCAACAGTGGTACTTGCATATCATGATTTAGAAGAATTCATTATCAAATATAATTTGTTTTGTTTGAAAACAAGGTCAACATAGGCATTAGATGCTTTTGTTTTTAATATACTAAGAGAAATAAAATAGGAAGTGTTCATTCTACTTATTTTAAACAATCCATAATTTATTTGAGTTCTTCATAATAATCTTACTATGCATTATGATTATTTCAGTGTGCAGCCTTCTTTTCTATCCATACAAACATTTCCCTAGATGATATATTTTCAGATTATCATTTAATTGAACAGTTAACAAATTTACTATGCTTTACCAATTTAAATTTCCTGTTTGAGGACAAAGCCTAGATAAAGAAACAAACCTACAATTTCAGCTTGAAAAGACCCTAAGACATTAATATTGTGAACTATTTGGACTCCATATCTTTTTTACCCACTAAGAACAGAACGGATGTTCACCTGGTAGATATGTTGGAGTGTTAGCACTCTGTGGCACCATCAAGCCAGGAGGCCATAAGGTCTAAAAATAAGTTCTCTCGTTTGAGTATACAAAAGTTATGGATTTAATCTGATTTTATTAGCAGCTCTTCAAAAAGAATGTATATTTAAAGAGATAAAAAAAAAAAAAGCAGATGTAAGACTTCAATCCCTTTGGTTTTCTAGACTCTAGAACATTATTTACATAAAAATTTTGAATTTCTTGCTAAATTTTTTTTAAGTCACAATGAAATTTTAATGTAAATTAAAGTGAAAAGTTGCATTCATGGTAACTTTATTTTAAAAAGACTATACAAGTTAAAGCAATAACGAACAAGAACTAAGTAGTTAACATATTTTGAATCAAGGACCTATCTCCATATACTCTGTAATTTTCATAATTTAAGATTTGTCATAAGCCAATTTATACATTGTTAAATAAACATCAAAGCCCAAAGAGGTAAGTAGCCCCCCTTCCTTGTGGTGGATAATTTCCAAGACTCCCCGTGCAGATGCCTGAAATTGCAGAAAGTACCAAACCCTATTTAGACTGTTTTTTTTCCATACAGACCTATGATAAAGTTTAACTTATAAATAAGGTACAGTAAGATATGAAAAACAATAACAAATAATAAAATAGAACAATTATAACAATATCTTATAATAAAAGTTATGTGAATATGGTCTCTTCCTCTCTCAAAATATTTTATTGTACTGTACTCACCCTTCTGCTTGTGATGATGTAAGATAATACAATGCCTACATGATGAGATGAAGTGAGGTGAATGGCATAGTCATTGTGACGTAGCTACAGGCTACTATTGACCTTCTGAGGATACTAACAAGCACTAGGGCTTCTCTCAGGCATCTCTGAATTGCCAGCATTACTGCCCTTGTACTTTGGGGTCCTTATCAAATAAAATAAGGGTTACTTAAACACAAACACTGCCATGCCACTGGAGTCAGTCTGATAACTGAGGAGGCTACTAAATGACTAACAGGTGGGTAAATGTATACTGCATGGATACATGGGACAAAAGGATGATT
>NW_011889222.1:1093373-1103427 GCF_000151845.1 Pteropus vampyrus | reverse complement strand
AAGCCTAGATAAAGAAACAAACCTACAATTTCAGCTTGAAAAGACCCTAAGACATTAATATTGTGAACTATTTGGACTCCATATCTTTTTTACCCACTAAGAACAGAACGGATGTTCACCTGGTAGATATGTTGGAGTGTTAGCACTCTGTGGCACCATCAAGCCAGGAGGCCATAAGGTCTAAAAATAAGTTCTCTCGTTTGAGTATACAAAAGTTATGGATTTAATCTGATTTTATTAGCAGCTCTTCAAAAAGAATGTATATTTAAAGAGATAAAAAAAAAAAAAGCAGATGTAAGACTTCAATCCCTTTGGTTTTCTAGACTCTAGAACATTATTTACATAAAAATTTTGAATTTCTTGCTAAATTTTTTTTAAGTCACAATGAAATTTTAATGTAAATTAAAGTGAAAAGTTGCATTCATGGTAACTTTATTTTAAAAAGACTATACAAGTTAAAGCAATAACGAACAAGAACTAAGTAGTTAACATATTTTGAATCAAGGACCTATCTCCATATACTCTGTAATTTTCATAATTTAAGATTTGTCATAAGCCAATTTATACATTGTTAAATAAACATCAAAGCCCAAAGAGGTAAGTAGCCCCCCTTCCTTGTGGTGGATAATTTCCAAGACTCCCCGTGCAGATGCCTGAAATTGCAGAAAGTACCAAACCCTATTTAGACTGTTTTTTTTCCATACAGACCTATGATAAAGTTTAACTTATAAATAAGGTACAGTAAGATATGAAAAACAATAACAAATAATAAAATAGAACAATTATAACAATATCTTATAATAAAAGTTATGTGAATATGGTCTCTTCCTCTCTCAAAATATTTTATTGTACTGTACTCACCCTTCTGCTTGTGATGATGTAAGATAATACAATGCCTACATGATGAGATGAAGTGAGGTGAATGGCATAGTCATTGTGACGTAGCTACAGGCTACTATTGACATTCTGAGGATACTAACAAGCACTAGGGCTTCTCTCAGGCATATCTGAATTGCCAGCATTACTGCCCTTGTACTTTGGGGTCCTTATCAAATAAAATAAGGGTTACTTAAACACAAACACTGCCATGCCACTGGAGTCAGTCTGATAACTGAGGAGGCTACTAAATGACTAACAGGTGGGTAAATGTATACTGCATGGATACATGGGACAAAAGGATGATTCACAACCACACAGGACAGCATGAGATTTTATCACACTACTCAGAACAGAGTGTAATTTAAAACTTATAAATTGTTTATTTCTGGAATTTTCCATGTAATATTTTCACACCCCATTGACTGTGGGTAACTGAAACTACAGAAAATGAATTAATAATGGGGGACTATTGTACTTATATGCAAATTATTTAAGCATTCAAATCTAAAAGTAAAATTGGCAGCATTAGTTTATTTTACTAGGAAAAAACAGTCACGGCATTGGCTTTATTTTTCTTTTAAAATACTTTTTAGATCTATGACTGAAACACAGAAGCACTCTCATAAATAGCATTTAGGGAATCACCATTAGACTAAAAATCATGGCTGAAGGACAGGTTAAAGAATCTTACTATTTTTAATCTTTCGCAGTAAAATTGTAAATATTGTTTATTCATGATTAATTCAATAATTCTGTATGTTTCCTAAATATTGGTTTAAAGTCTTTTAAATGATTTATTGTTAAAAGAAAGTCTAGTTTGTTCACTGTTAAATTTCCTGGAGCCTAAAGTTAAATAAGTTTCTTTGTGCTTAGAATGATTTACTTCCCTGAAAGAAAGCACTATTTGGCCAGGACCCCCTTTCCTGCAGGGCCAAAAGCAAATAGAGTGCCTATCTGTTCTTAGATTCAAGTCAGATAGGTAGGTTATGTGTCAATTCCACCTGTGAAAAAAATGTCCCTTAGCTGCTAGGACTACAACTGAACATTCAAAGCTAAATGGAGGAAATTAAATCAATAATTAATCCAAGAAAGATATAAAATCACTATTAAGAGATACATTTACCTTTATTTCTGTGCTTTTGCTTGTCTCATTTTAAGCATCATGAGCTCAGTGGGTAATTTTTGAAGAGAAAATAAATCTTGAATTAGTAATTTGAAGCATATTAAAAAATCTTAAAATAAACATTATAAAATGGAAAAAATATTGAATTTAATATAAATATGCTCATTGGTCTAAATAAAAAAATGTTAGTAATAGTTATAAGAAAAAGGATCACAATGAAATGATTTAGAAAATAATACCTGTTCTGGTGAACACACTGCTTGATTCAACAAATTGCAGTATAATAAATTATTTTAGAGTTAGTTTTGAAATTTTTTTGCCTGTGGCCACTGTGCTTATATGTAAAGTTAAACACAAAATTTGATTTATTCATTGATTGTAAGACAGCATACTCTTTGTTTCTCCAAAGCCTAGAGAGTTTTAACTTCAGAATATGAGTTATGGGGTTTAAAAAGTTTCCAGAAGTTATTTTAATATCCCAGCCTTCAATATGTGTTTATCTAAAGTACTATAAGTAAATTATCTTTTAAGATCTCTGTGAACTTAATTTCATTTCTAATACTTATATGGTGACAGTTGAATAGTAAAATAAAATCTCTCAAATTTCAAGTTGACTTCTTCATTAGTAAAAGAAATCATCATATAGTATTGTAGATATAAAAGAAAGCATGAACTTTTTTTCTGTGAAATTAATGTATATACTTCACCAAAGAATTTGCATGGCTAACCGTAGCAGAAGTTTTGAATTGTCTATCTTCAAATTACAATTATTTCTAAGGATTCAGTAAATGAACGTCTTGCTTTGAGTACTCTGAGGAAGATGTGACTATTTTCTATTTGGAAGGGATTTGGAGACTCAAGAGGGAACTGATGTTTCATCTCTTTTTTAAAATGTTAGCAAATCTGGGAATCATATCTCAGACTGCAGCCACAGCATTTGTGTGGGAAAATGTAGGTCCTCTATAAAAACACGGACTTCATCCATGTATTTGGGTAACTGGTCTCCAAGCATTTCAAGTGCGGGGACAAACTACTTATATCTATACAACTCCAGTTAGATGCAAATTCAATAAAATACAGTGTATAATAAGATACAGTATCCAAAATCCAATAGGGAACAGTACCTATCCTGAAGAACTTTCAAGGAGGAAGAATAACTTGGAGGAAAAACAAAGACCAGGTCATTAGACTTGGCAGTTAGAAACAATTTTGTGATTTTTGAGAATGATTTCAACAATACAAAGAAGTGAAAATAGATTATAGGTTGTTAAAAGTGATTATAGAGTTAAGTGCAAAAAAGTCAATGTCAGTTCTTTGTAGTGCAGTAACAGGAAGGGGTGTGATGGCTTGGAGACTAAGAGGAAAACAGTATTGCAAGATAACTTTTAAGGATAGAGAGACTGCTAAGAGTTAGGGCCTCTATAGTAGACTGGCTGAAAACTGAAGGCTTGATATAAGAGGATGGATTAGGGTAGAGATGGAGTCACTGACGGGGCAAAGTTCCAGAAAAGATTTAGGAATTGGAAGTGGGAGCACAAGGAAAAATAATAGATTTCTAATGTTTCCAGATATTTGGAGGAAACATTATCCTGTGTTAACGCACATGCACCATTTCGTAACAGTCATTTGTAGATTGCTGCATAAAACTAACACAACAGTTAGTTGTTAGAAGGTTATGGGCTCAAAAGTAAAGCTGTGAAATATTTCCCAGCAAAGTACATCTAATCTTTCAAAATCATATTAAATAAAAGAACACGGAAAAAGAAGAAAAATGAGGGAAGCAAATTTGCTTTGCTATTCTTTGCTGAAGAAAACTGGCACATTTCTTATGGCACCGAATCAATTTTTATGGCATTATTACAGCCACTGTGAGGCATTGTTATTATAATTGAGTGGATCTCATAGGCAGTTTGTTTTTCCTAATGAAGAAAATTATGTTTTCTGTAGTGAATAAGAACTCTAACACCAGAAAAAATTTCATAGCCTCTATATTTTGTTGTTTTGTCTGTTTGTTTATTTGTTTGTTTGTTTCAGCACCTAATGTGGCTCCTTCAGATGTGGGAGGTGGGGGAGGAAGCAACAGAGAACTGACCATAACATGGGCGGTGAGTCTTAAGTTGCATATATTATAGGCTGCTTTACCTATACTTAATCTCAAACCTATTTTATTTCCTGAACTAAATTAAAATAAAAGGCAATACCCAAAGCACAAGCTAGAATAAATTACTAAGATAATTGTTTTCTTAAATGCCTGTCAGTTTTATCTGGCTTACTATGGCTTAGTGTGCAAAATAGATCCTTGATGGCCTAAATGATTAAGCAAACATTCAATTGTCTGATTCTAGGGATATTTAGAACTCAGTGTGGCCTGGTAACCCAACTGTAATTTCTAACATTTTCTTCTGGACATTCAAAACTCCAAATATTCCATTAAAAAGCTTTTATATCAGCATCTGTTTTTTAATTGGAGCTTGTTTCTCATTTGAGATTTACTTTGATCCCTAAGTGTAATCAATCGTGATAGGTCAGTCTCAGAAGTCTCTCAAGTGAGTTGTAATTGAGGTTTCCAAAACATTTTATTAAACTATTATGACCCAGAGAGGAGTTCCACATTAGAAACTATAATGTCTGGAAAATAATGCATCTTAGCTGGATTTTTGAAGTGAGAGAGATATTGGGGGTGGAATGGCTATGATAGCACAAACTTGTCTGAATTAGACATCTAACATTTATCTAGGTAACGTGTTTTATATAACTCTATGTAGTCATTTACTATTTTTCATATTTAATAACTGCAGATAGTCAAAAAATACAACTTAAGCTCTAAAGCATTTTGAGGACTGCAGGGAAAATGACAGGTTTTATTCTTCACATAAATCAAATTGATTTGTATAACAGATATTTAACAAAAATTGACTTCACTGTTTGCTGTGTAGTTATATTTTATACTTGGCATTTAAATCACGTATTTAAGTAAGATTTAGAAAAAATGTTTTTCTGTGTGTGAATCTAAAATTATATGTAAGTTTTAGTGTCAATGGAACATGCAAAAATGAAGATAATAGGAAAATTAGAACATCTCACTGTTTTTTATAAGGCTTGATTTTCTCAAACTCTGTGGATATTGGCTTCAGGATAAGATGGTGAGCTTGTCAAAAAATTCGGAATTGGAAATCCGTTTTTAAAATTTGCAATAAAATCTCTGGGAATAGGGCCTGAGTATCATTAATTTTTGAAAGTTCCATGCCTATTCTGCTATACTTTTAATTGAAAATACTAAATAGAGAACTAACAAAAAGAAAAGAATGTTTAAACTATTGTGGAAATGTTAGGCTATACCTTCTAATAATCTAAAATCAAATTTTGTATATCCTGTGAGCATGACTCAGGATATCTATACTTAACCCGGGAACAACATGGGTTTGAGCTGTCCACATTCACTTACATGAACATATTTTCAATAAATACAGTAAAGGTACTTTTTCTTCCTTATGATTTTCGTAATAATATTTTCTTTTCTCTAGCATACTTTATTCTAAAAGTGCAGTATATAATATAACACATAATATGTGTTAATTGACAGTTTATGTTATCGGTAAGGCTTCAGTCAAAAGTAGGCTATTAGTAGTTAAGTTAGTAGTAGTTAAGTTTTGGGAAGTCAAAAGTTATACACAGATTTTTGACTACACAAGAAAGGTCAACACCTCTTATCCCCACATTGTTCAAGGATCAACTGTATACTGAACAACCAAGTACAGTGTCTTCTACCTTTTACACTTTATACATTTTTATGTATTCCTATTTAACATAAGTATATTCAAGCAACAGTGTTATTTTTAGTTCAAGATTTTTTCCTCAAGACATTTTAACTTGGTTTTTCTGGTGAAAAAATAAATATACAATTTGCATTTACCTTATTAGCTAAAAATGACTAAATGATTAATATTTATTAAAAAGAGCTTAGTCTACGGCCGTGCTATCCTGAACATGCCCTATCCCATCTGATCTTGGAAGCTAAGCAGGATCGGGCTTGGTTAGTACTTGGATAGGAGACCACCTAGGAAGACTAGGTGCTGTAGGCATGAAAAACAAAAAAAATTAAGGATTGTAAGCTCACAAGTTCCTTGCAATCTGTGAGGTCAACCAAGGGTTGCCTTGCCTAAAAAATAAATAAATAAAAATAAATAAAATAAAATAAATAAATAATAAAATAAAAGAAAGAGCTTTAAGTCAGTGTTTAAAGTATGAATTGTTAGGGCTAAGGCAGACTTCTTTATTGGGCAATTAATATAATAAAAAGAAATTCTGAGAAAATAATGAAAAACGGAACACTTGCTTCAGTATTGGAGTCAGACCTTTACCTTCTCTCTTTTTTTCTTTGACCATTTCCATTGTTTGATTACAATATAAATATTCTAGAGTTTTCCTTATAACTTTTATTACTGCTTTTTAACTCCAAAATTAATTTATTCATTTATTGAATAAATATTACTTGGGGCCTTGCTCTAGTACAAGGGATAAAGAAGTAACCAAAACTGACAAACTTTGCCCTCATGATATTTAAATTCCAATAATTGAGAGAGACAATAAAGTAGATAAAGTAAAATATATAGTGTATATAATGATAGTGTTAAAGAGAAAAAATAAAGCAGAGAGGTAAGATATGGAGTATTATGGAAAGAGTCTAGAAATGGCCGATCCTGTGGCCAAGGAAAACATAGTAGGTAATTTTTACCTCAAGAAAATGATGGAGGGGGCATTCTGATGTATGGGAGAGCATCCTAGGTAGAAGGTAGAAGGAACTGAAAGTACCAAGGCACAGAATGAGAGCCACCCAGGGATGTTCCAAGAATAGCAAACTTGGTAAGTGAAATTATCACATATTTGAGCACCTTTTGCCCTGGAATTTTCAGGCAGCACTAACTTATAAATAAAGTATATGTTTTTGTGAAGAACATGCTCCCATGTGCATTATTATTATATTATTATTATTATTTGCATAGGATCCCCCTAGTAAATGCATTGCTTAAATCTGTTAATATTTCAATTTTTTATTTAGCCTTTGTCAAGAGAATACCATTATGGCAACAATTTTGGTTACATAGTGGCATTTAAGCCATTTGATGGTGAAGAATGGAAAAAAGTTACAGTAACTAATCCAGATATCGGTCGATATGTCCATAAAGATGAGACCATGCGCCCTTTCACTGCATTTCAAGTCAAAGTTAAGGCCTTCAACAACAAAGGAGATGGACCTTACAGCCTCACAGCAGTCATTAATTCAGCACAAGATGGTAGGTAGAAAAAAGTCCTTGCTAGCATGATAATGGAGAGAAAACCTAGTTTTGTGATAGGTATTTCATCTGCTTTCTTTCAGAACTTACTTCTTAAGGTCTTTTTATAACACTATACATTTAGTAAGTGAGTGTTATTTTGAGCCAAATTAAAATGTCAGTCTCTCTTTCTAAATGACAAATATGTGGCCAAAAACCTTTTCATCCTTTAGATCATGTCCATGGTAGTTGAGCTATCCCCAATAAAATCTTTGTTTTGGACCCTTGTTCCTGGCTCTTTGATTATGATTCTGCAGTCAAGAATTCTCCATACTTGATTGGAACTTCAGTAGGTCTGTGCATTCATAAAATTTACTGCTTACAAATTCCTTAACATATTTTTTTTGTAAAATTTCTTCTTTTGAACCCAATTGGTGTAATTGTAATATTTATGTAACTATTTTTATAATTACAATAGAGTGCTAGGATTTTATTAAAGGGAATCTAGAAAAATGATCAGAAAGGCAGTTGAAATTTTTTTTCTTGGAGAGAAATAAATTATCTGGAAGGCTATTTAGGGGAAAAAATACAGATACTGGCTCTGATCATTTTTCTAGGAACTTTAACCAAACTGAGCATGTCCCTGAGGGACTTTATACATCTATGCTAATATACAGTTTTAGATTAAGCATAATTACATTGATTTCTATGATTTCCTACTTAAACTGCTTTGCTTTTTATTATTTATTTTCATATTAAAAATGATAAGACCTCCTCATTATGTCTGTACTTATAAAGTGCATTATGTATATGATTAGTGGCTAGAAAAGCAAGCGGAGATTTTATTGTCTTCTGACCTAACACATTTGTCCTTAGCCAAGTCTCTCCTGCACATGTGTGAGAAGCACAACTGGAAGAGTTTGAAAACTTAAAACTATATGAGATATTATTCTTATCTCCTAGAGGAAAAATCCTCTATTAGTGTACCCTCAAATAAACATTGAGCTTTTCCTTAAAATTCACATATTCTTTCCATCATAGAGTTTTTAGCTTTCGTATTTGTTAAAAATTTAATAAGCAATCAAATCATCTCACAATCTTTACTTCCCAAACAAAGAGGAAAAGCAATCTTATATGTGTGTGTGTATGTGTGTGTATGCACACATACATACTTTTTTAAGTAAAATACTTAAATACAGAGAAAAAAAGCCAAACTTAATACATAGGTAAAAAGCCAAAATCATTTAAGTTTATAATTACTTCAGTACTTTTTAGTCCTAAGTAATAAATGTTACATTCTCTCTGCTTGCTCTTATTCAGCAGAAATATAATGACTTAATGTTAATAGTTTGAACAACATATGAGTACATCTCCCAGGGAAAATACAAAGTATTTTACAAGTTATCGTGTCACCCAATATCAATTTTTTACTGCTTTTTTTGATGCTAAAGTAATCAGGCAAAAAGCCATGCTCGTCTTCTCTTTAGTCGTGGCTATCTGTATTAAATTATATTTCTTTCCCAAATGTTTCATGACTCTCATAAAACCGGAATGTGCCAAAACTTGTATAAATGTTCATCTTTTCTCTAATGCTAAGAAATCGTTCATTGTGCTACATGTTTACCTTGATTTGGAAAGCAACAGTGTTCATGTAGAGGACATTTTTAATGTAAAAGAGAATTATGGCCTGTTAATAAAAGACAATAAAAATCGATCACTCTTGCTTAAATATTTCCCAAGTTTCTTTGTGTAATTTTCATAAGGGATGTAAATTACTTGTGTTTTTTTCACCGAACAGAGTCCATTTTGATACATATTTGACTTGATGCCCAGTTAGAAGATTAGACTAATAAAAGCTTTCTTGAGCCCAAGAAACAGTGGATGTCACGACTCGTTTCAAGGGATCTTAAAAAATAATCTTGACTGAATTATAAAAGAGGAAGAGTGCTCTATTGCTATGTATCTTTAGCTCATATAAATAGAAATTTTAATGAATAATTTTCTATTATAAACACCAAATTTCTACTTTTGATAATATAGAATTGGTGAGCTAAAAAGAATGAATTTTTATTTGCATCTACAGGCTTTCTTAAGCAGATTATTGGGAAGAAATAAAAAAAATAGTGTTTTTGTTTACAGATATCAGAGAAATTCATGAAGCTTTTTGTATTTTATAAAAATGTGTGTGCATGTGTGTGTATATGTATCTATGTCTCTATTAACATTCAAGCATAGAATATGTGTGTGCATGTATCACCAATGACCATAAAACAAAGTGACATTATAGAAATAGAGGAAGAGATCATAAAATTATTGGACTTATTTTATTCTGGAAATATAACTATTTGAAAATATTAAATGTAGTTTTAATTCATTCATGCAGCAAATGGTGCTCTTTGAATTTTGTATTATAGGCATCTTATATATGAATGTAATGTTTTCATCAAATTTCAGCTCCCAGTGAAGCCCCAACAGGAGTAGGTGTAAAAGTGTTATCATCTTCCGAGATATCGGTTCATTGGGAGCATGTGGTAGAAAAAGTAGTGGAAAGCTATCAGGTGAGTTCAATTTTTATCAAACTACATTTTAATACATATGTCAGTATAAGTTTTCAAATATATTACATCTTTCAATGTTCTGTGTTCCATTGATTTATGTGGCAACTAACACTATATTCTCGATGTTTAATATGTTGGGCATTTATAAGCTAGTTGTTAAGAGTAAAGCAGAGGTTCCTAATTGGCTTATCTAGGAGAGATGTAGAGCCCCCTGTGTTGAC
>NW_011889222.1:1071805-1093323 GCF_000151845.1 Pteropus vampyrus | reverse complement strand
AAAGTATTTTACAAGTTATCGTGTCACCCAATATCAATTTTTTACTGCTTTTTTTGATGCTAAAGTAATCAGGCAAAAAGCCATGCTCGTCTTCTCTTTAGTCGTGGCTATCTGTATTAAATTATATTTCTTTCCCAAATGTTTCATGACTCTCATAAAACCGGAATGTGCCAAAACTTGTATAAATGTTCATCTTTCCTCTAATGCTAAGAAATCGTTCATTGTGCTACATGTTTACCTTGATTTGGAAAGCAACAGTGTTCATGTACAGGACATTTTTAATGTAAAAGAGAATTATGGCCTGTTAATAAAAGACAATAAAAATCGATCACTCTTGCTTAAATATTTCCCAAGTTTCTTTGTGTAATTTTCATAAGGGATGTAAATTACTTGTGTTTTTTTTCACCGAACAGAGTCCATTTTGATACATATTTGACTTGATGCCCAGTTAGAAGATTAGACTAATAAAAGCTTTCTTGAGCCCAAGAAACAGTGGATGTCACGACTCGTTTCAAGGGATCTTAAAAAATAATCTTGACTGAATTATAAAAGAGGAAGAGTGCTCTATTGCTATGTATCTTTAGCTCATATAAATAGAAATTTTAATGAATAATTTTCTATTATAAACACCAAATTTCTACTTTTGATAATATAGAATTGGTGAGCTAAAAAGAATGAATTTTTATTTGCATCTACAGGCTTTCTTAAGCAGATTATTGGGAAGAAATAAAAAAAATAGTGTTTTTGTTTACAGATATCAGAGAAATTCATGAAGCTTTTTGTATTTTATAAAAATGTGTGTGCATGTGTGTGTATATGTATCTATGTCTCTATTAACATTCAAGCATAGAATATGTGTGTGCATGTATCACCAATGACCATAAAACAAAGTGACATTATAGAAATAGAGGAAGAGATCATAAAATTATTGGACTTATTTTATTCTGGAAATATAACTATTTGAAAATATTAAATGTAGTTTTAATTCATTCATGCAGCAAATGGCGCTCTTTGAATTTTGTATTATAGGCATCTTATATATGAATGTAATGTTTTCATCAAATTTCAGCTCCCAGTGAAGCCCCAACAGGAGTAGGTGTAAAAGTGTTATCATCTTCCGAGATATCGGTTCATTGGGAGCATGTGGTAGAAAAAGTAGTGGAAAGCTATCAGGTGAGTTCAATTTTTATCAAACTACATTTTAATACATATGTCAGTATAAGTTTTCAAATATATTACATCTTTCAATGTTCTGTGTTCCATTGATTTATGTGGCAACTAACACTATATTCTCGATGTTTAATATGTTGGGCATTTATAAGCTAGTTGTTAAGAGTAAAGCAGAGGTTCCTAATTGGCTTATCTAGGAGAGATGTAGAGCCCCCTGTGTTGACGTATAATTGGCCAAAATAAAAACAAAGATAATAACATCCATGGTTAAGCAAGATCTTTTGCAACATCCTTATAAAGATAAATTTTAAGTTTTTTGGAAAACATTTTAGTAATTTATAAAAGCATCCTTCAAGTGTTCATCCTATTTGGCTCAGTAGTTCCACTTCTAAAAGTCCTTCCAAAGGGAGCAATTATAAATATACCAAATATATTTCTCATAATGTTATCTATGAAGCCATAAAATTGGCGACACTCAAAATATCCCAAAGAAAACTTCCCTTGAGAGAAGTCTTAAAGGACCAATAGAAATTAGCCAGATAGAAAAGGGAGGACTTATCCCAGTCCAAAAGAGTAAGACCTGGAAAATTGAAGCTAGAATGAGAGTCAGGGTCTTTAATATAATTCTAACAAAATGTAGACTTGATTGTGTGGGAAAAGTAAAGTCATCTCATATTTTTAAGCACAAAGAGTGAAAATTAAAAGAAATTGACACCATCCCACTTTGCAGATGAACAAATGGATGCCAGAGAGATTCAATGACTTGCCTCAGCACTGATGAAAAGTGTTACAGTAGCGTCAAACTCAGATTTTCTGATTCACAGTTCAGGGCTTTATGCTAAACCACAGACTTTTTTCATTTCACTCAGTGCGTGCCCTTCTGGAACTGTGGCAGTGAGCTGCCCACCCAGACAGCTTATTCTCTCAACTCTTGTGCTTCCCTTCTTTATCTATTCATTGAATATTTGCTTTATGAAGGTAGGATTTTGTCAGTGCCAAAATAGTGCTGGGCGCATGGTAAGCACTAAATAGATATTCCCTGAGTGCTGATACAAATAAAGTGTTATAATCTGACTTTCTCAAAACCATTTTTCTGAGATGTAATCACAAAACCAAGCCAAGTTTTTAAATTTTAAATATGAAAACTGACAGGAATTTTTTTTTTTTTTTTTTTTTTTGGTACTTTAGGTTATGGTCTGGGTAGATCTTAAAGTGTCTTTAGGTAATCTTGCAAGGGTTCAGCTGAAGTTTAGAGAGTGGAATGATAGGAGTGGTCAGAGAAGATCTGATATTAATAATCTATTAACCTAAAAATTATATTTACAACTATTAGAGAAGAAATGGGAGAGAAAAACTCATTGGATGTTAAAAACCCCTGTAATAAATAAGTCCAAGGTATCTTGGGAGAAGATGTCAATAGTTGGAGTTTGAAAGCCATATTTTGGACCATAGGATTTTTCCTTCTTTTATATTACTATTTATTCCTAATTAATAAAAAAGAGAAGAAAATATTATTTACTATATAACTCAGTCATTGAGTCAAAGTGCTAAATGTATATTTTGCTTTGTTAAAAACATGACTGATAATTATGTATTGTCTTTGCCTAAGAATTATATATAGACTATTTTATAACCTTCAACAGGCTGAATACAAAAGAAATATGAGGTGGGAAGTAATGCATCAGCATCAATGAATTCAGACAATAATCAGAATATAAGTTTTTTTGTTTGGGAAGTAAACATTAATTAGGATTCTCAATGAAATTGTTAGCACAAAATAATCTTTAGCACTTAAGAGTTTCTCAAGTGATAATTTTAAGGGAAAAGTATATGCCATTGAGAAGTTGAGTTTCACAGGTTTATGACTTTTTGCATCTTCACACAAAGTAGAATATTATGAACATTGTTGCTGAGAAGACATAGGTTGCTTTCTTAGCTCTGTCACTGAGAGAATTATTTAAGCTTTCTGAACCTTACCTATGAAGATGATAGAGTAATTACAAACTAAGAAGACTGTTCTGTGAAAGAAATGAAATAAAAGTGTTTGATGCTTTTCCCTGTTCTATGTCACTGGACATTTGAAGATGATGATAACAATAATGATGAAGAAGATGATGATATTAATGATGATGAGACTGATAACATTTGTTGAGCCCTTACTGTGATAAACACTTAATTAAGCTCATTGTATTGAATCCACACAATTCTAGGGTATACTTGTTTTAAATATGAAGAACTTGAGCTTTAAAACCATTTGAGTAATAATTGTCATAACCAGATTTGAACTTAGGTCTTGCCTCTCCAGAGTGAAATCCTTGAGGTGAATCACTGAATTATTGTTTTCATTTGTTCTTTCTTAAAAAAAAACTTTTAGTTTTTCAACAGAACCTTAACTACCAAAGAGACAAGTATGAAAGCTTAAAAGAGAAATTTTGTAATATTTATTCTCCTATAAGAAAATGCCCCTTTATAGGGGGAAAAGCTTGACTGACTGTAATGTGGTTGTTGTTTCTATTTTAAAATGTGATGGGAGAAGCCAATGGTGTTTTTAAATAGTTTAGGTATTCAGTACATTGCTTAGACATTTATATAGTTTATGAAATAATCACTTGGTTATTACCCATCTGGTTCTACACACAACCATTACATTACTGCTGATTATACTCCCTATGCTATACTCCCCATCCCGTGACCATCTTTCAACTAGTAATATGTTCCCCTTTAACCCTTCACTCCTTTCTCCTAGCCCCCAACCCTCCTCCCCCTCTGGCCGTCACCAGAATGTCCTCTGTATCTATGAGCCTGTTTTCATTTAGTTTGTTCTTTTTGTTCCTTAGATTACACATATAAGTGAAATCATAGGTACAGCCACTATGGAAAACAGTCTGGAGGTTCCTCAAAAAATTAAAAATGGATCTACCTTTTGACCTAGAACCTGCACTTCTGGGTATTTATCTAAAGAAAACAAAAATACTGATTCATAAAGATCTATGCACCCCTATGTTCATGGCAGTACTATTCTCAATAGGCAAGATATGGAAGCCAACTAAATGCCCATGAACAGACAATTGGATGAAGAAGTTATGGTTCATATATACAATGGGATATTACTCAGCCATAAAAAATGAAATCCTGCCATTTGCACTGATGTGGATGTACCTAGAAGTTATTATGCTGAGTGAAGTAACTCAGACAGAGAAAGAAGCTAACGGTTTAACAAGATAGATGACTGAGAAAATTAATACTCTACTGCACTTCCTATGAAAAATTTACTATAGGTTTACATTATAAAGAAAGAAAGAAAAAAAAAAACAGCACATTAAAAAAATAAATTAAAATAAAAAGCTGGAGAAGTCCCAATTTCTTCGTGATTGACCCCACCTCAAGGTTAATTTCCTGACATTTCAAGTAAGAACTGTAGAAAATTGGGTTTTAAAATAATTTTCTCTTCCCTTGTAGTTTTAAAGTGTATCTCAGTAGAATTTTTAAGTTTTACTCATTGTTTCCCTTTTGCCTAGTTAAAGAACTCCCCATATCTAATCTTAATACTCAGTTAGTTTCCCTGCAGTGTAGCTGAACTAGGACAAAGCATGAAGTCCTTTGTATCATTGGCATGTTAGAACTATGGGCTTCTGCCCAGGAATCAACAAAAGACTTAGTTTGCTCACCCAGCCAGTATAACATTCATTTATTTAATGAAAACCAGCAAAATATGCTGTTAGGAAAAATAAATACAAACTCTTAGCAGCTAAATCAAAGATCAATGCAGATGATTGACTTCACAATTATCTTAAAAAAATTGCCAAGCCTGAGTAGTCTACTCAAATGTTCTTAGAGGTAAATTATTTTGGCAAGCATAAACTAATGTTTAGGAAGTGATTTATTTTCTTGTTTTGGAAAAGGCATCTATCTTTTCCTGGATCTTCCCAAAACACACAAGGGTGGGAAAAGGCAGTTGTTGTTTTTGTTGCTGTTGTTGTTGTTTGTTTGTTTTCTTAAATATGACTGCAGGGAGCAGATATGAGGAGAAAGCAGAGTGTACAGGAAAGGGAAAAGCTCCTGGTAAAAAGATGCTTTAGCTTGTAGGCAGCCACTGTAGGCAACTGGTACTCTATCCATTGAGATATCTGAGGAGCTTTAAAAATGTGGTTTAGAATTGCCTTGCATGGGATGAAAGGGGAAGTTTCATCTCCTCCTGTTCCCCAGTTGGTTAAAGAGGGCCCCATAGGCATCACCTCTCCTCTCTTTCCATGGATTATTCAGCAATTTCACACTGCAACATCAAGTATGACCCAGGATAGGGAGTAAGATGTCAGCAGCACTAGCAGAAGTGAAATGCTAATGAGGAGTACGTATGGGAAGCTGTAGAAGACTGCATAGAATTGTTTGTCTTCTTCACTAGTGGCTAGAATAAAAGAAAACTTTGAAAAGCTCCCAAGAGGTGTTAAGAATGCAGATTTTGAATGATTTATATTACATATTGCTATTCCTAGCCCATAGAAAGTACTAATACTAAAATTAGTCTGGGATCTGGATAATATAAAGTTATTTTATAGTATCTTTTTCGAGATCGAGCTTTTTTTGTGTCAATCTCAAGTTTTTTAGTTAAATAACCCTATTTAGATTTTTTCCTAAATACTGTATTAAATCCTTAACAAAAAAGTATTCACTGTCACTATATTTTTTTTCCAGAAAATTCAGAAGTGAAAGTTGAGAACTTTGAAATCTAGTACAAAATTTTATCCAAGTAAAATTAATTAAATGGAACTAGCCTAATTTTCAAAAGTGCTAAACATCTTTAACACTTTCACAGTTGTAATATCCACTTTTTTATTCTAAGCTTCTTTGGAAAAATGAGCTTAAAGTAGTTTTTCTTACAAAGTTCTTAAATTTTCCTGAGGAGGGATATAACTAGTATGTTTGCACAAAAATGGCATTATTGTGGCCCATAGGTTTATGGAAAATATAGTTATTCTTTATTAAAAATACAGATTAGCCTTTTCTCTGAGCCTTTTCTTTTTGACTTCTAAATAATTTTATAAGAAACAAATTTTCTTGAAACAAAATTATACATTTAGATCTGTCTACCAAAGATATTAATTTTATGTGAACTTAAACATTTTGATTTTCTACTTTTATTTTTTAAATAAAATCTATGAAGGAAAAATAAAACATGTTTGCTTGATTCTCCACTGTATTCTCAGCTTCTGGCACAGTAACTGTACAAAGTGGGTACCTGGTAAATATTTGTTCAAGGAATGAATGAATGAGTACCATACACCAAATTGAGTCCTATGTGCACAGTGTTAAAAAAAATGAGTATCTGTCCTCAAGGGGTTAATAATCTAGTAGTAGGAGAGAGAAGTAAAGTAGCAATTCCATAGTTGTTTAATAAGTACTATGATAAATTAACACTAGACAGAGGATACTGTGGAGATTTTAGAACATGTAGGGAAAGAGTTAAAGTTGTAAAATGCCACAACATTAAATAGAAATAAATGCATTATATGTTGTTCTAGCATATAAAATGAATTTACGGTCTACTCTCCATAAAGTAGGACCTTCTTTTTTTTATTTTTCTTTTCTAGTAGCAATAATCCATTTTCACTAATTCATCCTGGTTCTCCTTTGGTCTCCCTGGTGATTAATCAAAAGCAATACATTTGTTCTGCTCCATAGCTACAGATTGCATCCTTCACTCCAAGCAATTTTCTCACAAATGAATGTCAGTGCTTCACCACAGTGGGAACTGAAAGAGAGGATCGAGATGCAATAGCCCCAATTTATCATCTATTTGAAAATGAATTTCAAGTGTGTGGCCAGTGGCTAGTTCAGATAAAAAGGATGATGCTATGTTTTACATATATCCATCTACTACTTATTTTAGAATTCTTTGAAAATGTTGTAAGTCATATGTAAACATATGTTTTAAGTTAAAGAGACTGATTATTCAATCAAATCATTTTGCATAAGACTTTTCATTTGTAAAGGTTAAGTATATGATAAAAATGTCATATGGCTCTCATATTCTAAAATAAGGAAATCAGGGACTGTTTGGCATACTCTATAAATTCTTTCTGCTCTCTAGTTACTTAGCTAAGAATATCTAAGTCATTGCTTTAATTTATTGTGAGTTTTAATGGAGATAGTGTGACAAAGTCAGATGAAATTGGTAATTTAGGATATAAGTGCAGAGATTAAATTAATGAAAGTGTTGTTCTTTCTTTTCATATTGTCAAAATGCCTAATGGAATTTTGAGTGAGATAGCAGGAAAACTTTATCATTGTAATTCCTCATTTTAGTAGATAGGTGGGTTTTTTGTTTGTTTTTGTTTGTTTGTTTGTTTAGAAATGGCTTTTATTATATTAATCTAGTTTAAAAGCATCTCAAACTGGAGTGAAAAGTTGTTATAATGCAATGAAAAATTTTAAATGTGATATATGCTTTCAGTCAACAAGCACAGATATAAAAATGCATAAATCTCAGTTTTGATTGCTGTAAAACACAGTAAATACTACCATTCTAGGTTTGTTGAGAAGATAGTGTGTGGATGATCCTAATGCAGTGACTGACATTTTATTAGAATTCAAATGTTCATTTTATTTCCCTTTAGTCAAGCAGTGGAAGAGGCCTTACATGTTACCTAGTTCAAATGCCCACTAAAATTCTTCTCAAATGAATGTAATCACTTCCTAAACACATCCAACACCTGGAAACTCATGCCTTCTCTAGGAGGGCCCCGTTCTTAGAAAGTCTTTTCTCTGCCAACTGAGTACTGCTTTCGGAGTTGCTTCTACTTCCTCGGTTCTGAGGCCATCCTTCTGGTCAGATGATAGAAATAGTGAAGAGAGTCTATGAAAACCATAAGGAAATATATTATTGTTATCAGAAAAATGAGCACAGTAAAGAATAATATTGCAAAGGAAACCAATAAGCAATTAATAACTAGTCTTTGTTCTAAAATGTGCTCATTCTATATATAATCTTAGTTTGTAACCAAGTGAGTTTGAGCCATCCAATTCCATTTTATAATGGTTTCATAGGTGTTTTATGTAAACAAAAAGTTCAAGATTATATAAATGTTAAATATTATTTGTGAGGCACTTTGGTTAATTGTAAAATTAAAATTCCAATATTTTATAGACAAGGCATTTAAAATCTGTCAAATACTAGTATACTTAGAAACATTTCTTTCCTTTTACATATACCTTAGATATAATTACAGAATTCTGACCAAAGAAATAGCATTATTTGAAGAATGAAAATTATAATTTATAGCATTTACTTAAACTTTAAGAGACAAGGAAGGCTATCATTGACACTTTGGTTGTTAAAAGCAATTATTTCTATTCATAACATGGATAAAATTTTAAAAAAATATTTTAAAGGTAAATAATTTCTACAACTAATCAAGTTATTGAATATAATATTTTAAATATCTGGCCTCTATATAGGTTCAAAGTAAATAATATATACATGCTCCCAAAATGAGATAGCAGAAAGTTATTACACTGGTGTATTCTAGGCCACATGATGCCATTTTTGTCAAGCAACATTGTATTTCTGTCAGACTGCTTTATCAGTGGCTCATAACAAATTTGAAATTATGTAAACAGAAATAAATCAGGAAATTAGGAGATAGATGATAAAAATGTTTGTGACAAATTTTTCAAGACAACAGTTACATATTTTGAAGGTAAACCTTATTCAGAGATTTTTGAGTTTTATTCCTCTTTTTTATCAGTAAGACTATTTCATATTTCAGGCAAACGTGAGACTTTGATTTGCCTTCAACAGCTTTAATCACATATGCGTTATACTCCTTTATAGTCCAAGACTGATAGAAGTGTAAGTAGCATTAAGAAATATGTAAGAATATAATGTTCAGTCAACATCAAGGGTGACAGAGTCAGATGAAAAGAACTTTTCACAACTAAAGTGTCTGAATCATGACAAAATATTACTCAACTTGAATGTTTGCAGATTCGCTACTGGTCTGTCCATGACAAAGAAGCAGCTGCACACAGAGTTCAAGTCAACAGCCAAGAGTACTCGGCCAGGCTGGAGAACCTTCTGCCTGATACCCAGTACTCTGTGGAAGTCAGGGCCTGCAATAGTGCAGGGTGTGGACCTCCCAGTGAGATGATTGAGACCTTCACCAAGAAAGCACGTGAGTCTCAACATTTGCATTTTAGACTTGTCAGAAACTACCTATTAATTCTATCATGACGAAGGTACATTATCATCAGCATTACAATTACTAATGTGATGCAGCTTGCAGAACCGAAGTTGGGTATAGTGATAGTCACTTACATATTATTACTTTTCACAGCTCCCAGCCAGCCGCCAAAGATCACCAGTTCCGTAAGGTCTGGTTCACGTTACATAATTACCTGGGATCATGTGGTCGCACTATCAAATGAATCTACGGTGACAGGATATAAGGTAGATAAAAGATTACTAGATTATTCCCCACATAAGCTCACTCTTAAAAACAGTACTTGATGTTGAGACTTTTTGGTGTTTCAACAAAACCCATTCAGCTTTCTTATTCTAGCTGTATAGCAGACTCAGATGATGCAATGCCATGATAATTTCGAAATGAGAAAAGATATTCAGTGAAGTCTAGGAAATGTTATAGCAGGTGAGCAGGATAGATAGAATAACTGCTTTAAAGTACAAAGTTGTTAGAAGAATCAGTACCTAAAGAACAGAAACAGATAGAAGCCATTTTTGTTTGGCAATGATTAAGATAGTGTCACCCGTACACAACGAACTCTGATGTATTGAGTTGTCTTCTATAAATGAATAAAAAAGGAAAATATATGATTTCTGTATATTCTCTATATCACATCTTATCACATTTTTCATCATATACCAAATTTTAGGAATACTGTGAAAAATGTTTTAATTGTGAAGCAATTTTTTAGACTACTTCAACATATTGAAAACCTCTCATTTTATAATACTTATTATTATATTATTTAAAAAAAACACATTTTCCCTCTATTTTAGATCATCTCAAAAAAATAAAATTCAGGTGCTTAAGGTACCTCCTCTTGGATCACCCTGAAAAATAGATGAAATTGATTTCTGTGAATTAAAAATAACATTAATTTTCTAGCAATTATTATACATAGCTACCTAGGATTTATTTTATTAATAAAATGTAAGAATACATTCTGGTTTTAGTGTTAGAGTATTGGCTTATTATTACCACTTTATTAAATATACATATTTTGGGACTTTTTAAGATACTCTATAGACCCGATGGCCAGCATGATGGCAAACTGTATTCAACTCATAAACACTCCATAGAAGTTCCAATTCCCAGGGATGGAGAGTATGTTGTAGAAGTTCGTGCACACAGTGATGGAGGAGATGGAGTAGTGTCTCAAGTCAAAATTTCAGGTAAGCCAGTCATTTAAAACACATTTCAATTAAGCACTTGTAAGTTCTAGGCCATACAGATTCCCAAAAGTAAAGGTAGGACTGACGTTCACACCAATATTGACATTTTGCTATATAGATTTGAAATGTCAAGAATGCCCTGAAACTTGGTTTCTTCCCTTATGAGACACAAAAGTAAGTTTGCAGCAAACCACATACTTGTTGATCATTATGTGCACAATGAAGCATAATTAAAATACCATAATGAATTGAAATGGTACATAATACTAGACCATTAGATAATAAATATCCAAATTTCTCTTATATCAAAAATAAATTAAGTTAGCATTCTTCTAGCCTCCTTTTCCTTGTTCTACATATATTATATATAGTGAAAAAATAGAAAAAAGTAAATGACAGCCCCTTTATCATCTTCCTTTCTTTACCTCAGCGTATCTGTTCTTTCTCTGCAAACTCTAATCATTGCTCACAGCATTGGTTAATTCAAAATAAACATTTAAGGCAGTGATTTCTTTCCTTTTTTGGATTTGTAGAACTATATTATTTGTTTAAATTTTGATGCTTTTTCTCACCCTGTATGTATGAAATAGTTTAATTATAAAGAATTAAATTTTATGTTATTTTGAAAATTTTATGGGACTCCCAAATACTAGAAGATATTAAAACAAAGATGGGAATAATTGATTCTGGAAAAAGAAATTGGTGATTTATAGCTAAATAATGAATATTTGTGTATTAAATTAATAAAATATCCTTTAAAGTAATGCCATAGTTTTCAGTCTGGCCATAACTGCATAAAGAAACATTAGGAAATGTTAGATATTTGGTGAATAGTACCATTTTATAATTTTTTAATTTAAATTTTGATTTATTTGCAAACTATGCATTATTATAACGAGAAAAGCATATAAATACAAATTAAAATTTTAGGCTTTCTCATGAATTTAAATTATTTACGTTGAAACATTTTTAGTTTAAATATTATTTTGTCTTTTAGAAAATTTAGAAATTACAAAATCTGAAAGAAAAAAAATCAGTCATATTCCAAACATCCTAAATTAACTACTTCAGTAGAATTTACTTCTAGTTACCCTGTATGCATACATCATTTAATTTCTGTAAATATATCACATTATATCTACTTTTACATCATTTAGTTTCTGTAAATATATCACGTTATATCTACTTTTAGCAATTATGTTACATGAATAGTCCTTGTCATTAAAAGTTTATAAACTTTATTTAAAATTATGCATAATGATCTCTCAAATAAATGTATAGGATTTATCTACCTATTCCAATTTTTTCTATC
This sequence comes from Pteropus vampyrus, assembly GCF_000151845.1. NCBI lineage: Eukaryota > Metazoa > Chordata > Mammalia > Chiroptera > Pteropodidae > Pteropus > Pteropus vampyrus. Next base: position 1,081,429 of record NW_011889222.1, on the reverse strand, counting down.
GTAATACTATTTGAATACATTTTTATGAATTAATCTTTCTGCAAGTTAAATTTAAATAATGAGATAAAGTGTTTTATGTTTATATTGCCAAATGTCTTTTAAAATAGTAATTTATGTTCCTGTTATCATTGTATATGAGTGCATTTCTCACCACACTGCTATACTATTCTCTTCTTAGTCATTACTAATTTGATAGGAAAAATGGCATATTTATATTTTTTTAATCATTTTCTAAGTTCTGCGCTTTGATAACACACTACTTTAATAGTTTCACACTTAGGACTGTTTCACAAAAGGAAATCAGAAGGAAATGTACATATTATTTGGAGGGCAGTAAAATGCAAAAGAATTAGGTATGTTACTTTTGAACACTGACCTTCCCTGTCTAGAAGCCATGCTCATTCATTTCTTTACCCTTTAGTCATTCCTTATGTGAAGCAAAACGTAGTTTCTGGGATTTAAAGAACAGGGATTTGTAGCTAGAGACGCTGTAGCAGGAACATTTACATCAATATAGTTATAATTAGTAGTATGCTGATAAATGTTTAGCAGCTGACTCTCCTGAGGTGGGAGGAAGCCTTGGTTTATAGCGTTTGCCAATTTCTGCAGTATAAATATTTTCGTCATGTTTGATTTCAAACTTCCCACATGATATCCATAAATGTGGAACTGGAAGAGATGCTCAGTAGCGTATCATTGTATAGTATCACCACCATACAGATGCAATAGGTGTAACCTCAAAAGCATTGATGACATTAAAATATAGTAAAATAATTAGGAAGTGATGAGTTTGGGAATTTATTACCTTTGTTTTAAACTTTTTATTTAATCAATAAGATTTTATAATTTAAATTTTAATAACATTGTTTTAAACAACTCACTCATAAATTTCTTGAAAATTTAACAATTGGCTCTTGGACCAGCTACGTAGAACACACCACCATTATAATCTGACATCCTAGTATAAAGAGCCCAAGCAGAAAACAATGTATGCTCTTTTAGAAACTGCAAACATACTCAGAATGGTTTTCTCTTTTTTTTTTTTGCCAACTAACAGACAATATTATTTATTCAGAATTTTGTTACTTATCTCTTAGTCTGAACATATCGTACAAAAAAAAAAAAAACCTAGAATTAACAGAAAGTATCAGATGTTTGGTGAATAATATCATTCTAAAATTTTCTTATGTAAGTTTGGATTTATTTGCAAATTATTTAAATTACATGTAATGATAAAATCATGTAAATACAAATGGAAATTTTAGGCTTTCTTAGAAATTTAAAAGACTCCTGATTCTTTCATTTCAGTTTTCATGCCTAAAATATGTAGCCATGAATATGAAACATTGCTCAATTAATGTCTATATGAATTATTTTGTCCATTCATTTATTTAATAAATATCCTTTAATTGCCTGCAATATGTTAGGCACAGTTCACACACTTAAAATGTGCTACCATTTATATTTCCACATCCCTCTGAACCCACATCACAATCTTCCCCACTGGCCCTCCTGAAATTCTAAAATTTTTCTGGGCTTCCAATTTTGGCTTCCTATAGTCTATTCTCTATGCAGCAGCCAGAGGGATTTTTTAAAACATAAGTCAAATCACATAACTCTCCTCTTAGAAAGACATCCTACAGAATAACATCTAAATTTCTTACCATGACTTACAGTGCCCTGTATAATCTGGCTCTGTCACACTCTCTCACCTCAAGTAAGTGATTTCTCCCAGGCCCCATTAACCTCTTTCTCTTCTTGAACATACCAATATTATTTCTACCTTGAAGCATCTATACTTGTTCTTGCTGCTGCCTGAAATTCTCTGGATCTTGGCATGACAGGTTCATTATCATTTTTGTTTCTGCTCAGATGTTACTTCCTTAGGAAAAAATTATATGGCAACCAAGGTAAAAGAGCCTCCTATTCTAATTTTTTGTCATATCACATCACTTTTATTTTCTTTGTCATATTTATAACTATTTAAAATTATCTTTCTTATTACTTTATACTGTAGATTGTCAGTCTTTGTCATTACCTGAATGTAAGTTCCATGGCAGCAAGCTCTTTCTGCTTTGTTCAACCTTTGGATACCCAGCACCTAGAGTACATATCTGTCACAGAATAGCGTTTTAACAAATGCTTGTTTAAGACATCGATGACTTCCATATAGAGTAAAATTTAGTTAAAAGAAAAATTTAGGCAACTTAAACTATAGTTTAGATTTCTAGAATGTTGATACACTTCTCATTAAGCACATGATTTGTATTATGCTAGTTGATTCTTACAAAAATTAAGACTTCATGTAAGAGATATTCTAGAAAATGTTTTAAACACGGTAATCTGTAACTGCACTCCTCTCTGACATGAACACTGTTATCTGCTGTCTTAATAAATTATTCCCTACCAGATGTTTACAGTTCACATCGAGGCAAATGTAACACTGCAGATATTTCATCACACTCATTCTATCTCTAATAAGTTCAATATTGTCTTTTAAGAACCTTTTGTTTTTCTACATTATTGTGAGCTAAATTAATAATAATGTGAAAATAGCCACAAAATTTTGAATAAAAATGTTAATAAGCTAATTTGACCTATTACATATTCATTATAAATTTTAGAATATAGATTAACAAGAATCTTTGATCATAAATAAACATCCACAGACAAGCATATATTTCATTATTTATGAGTGAATATGTATATTTTGAACTTTTTTTTTTTTTTTTTTTGGTTTTAAACAGACTACAGATAACTCAGTCAAATAAAGGAAGACTTTTAAGAACATTTTAGAGTCTGGACTCCTTCCTAAGAACAAGAAGTAGTCATTTGAAACCTTTAAGGTAGAAATAACATAATCAGATATTTGCACTTAAAAAAATCACTTTGGTGATTGTGGAAAATATATATATAGAAGAGTAAGATGTAAGAAGATGAATTACAAGGTTATCATCATAGACCGATTAAAGACGACGATAGTCTGGCCTGGAAAGAGGGCAGTGGTGAAGTCTAGGGTAGGTTCCACAAGAACAAGGCATCTTTTCCATTTGATTTAAAGTTGCTATATATTCATTTTGTTGACTTTATGTCTTCTAATAAATCTATAATTTATTCTGATGTTACCACAGATGATGCAATCCAAACAGTTAACATACTATTTTTAGTAACTCCAAGCTATTAAGTTATATATATATAACGAAAGCCGCTGACTTAAACACTGATGAAAAACACATTTTGTTTTTTACTTTGCTCTCTTCTGCCCAGTAGCGGAAGAAGAAAAGACAGAAAGCCATTTTTTAGGTGGAACCTTTAGTTATTTAACTCCATTACTCACATGTTCCCCTCTCTTGTACCTAAGTAGTACAGTATAAAAGGAACAAGAGGATAGTTGGGATATTTAGATTTAATTCATATGCTATTGGATTAAAAATGTGATATTAATGTAACCAAATTTGCAAATATCTCCTCTGTAAGCATTTTTAAAAACCAGAATTGTTTGGAGTTTCTAATCTTGTAATAGCCTATATATATAAGGAGATGGTAATAATATACATGGTAGTCTTAGGTTTACTTTACCCCCCCTTCTTTAGGGACAGGATGCATTACAATTCAGTGATCCCCATATCTGTAACTTTGTAAATGTCCTTCATCATTTGGGAAAAATAGATTGCCATGAATAAATTTACTGTTAATCTGAAAATTTGAAATGGTATATTATACGACAGGTAAATACCATTCTTATAAGTTCATCATCACAATTAAAAATTTTTTTTTGTAATTATGGCACAGATATTGTCTCTAAGGAAATGCTATCTCTCCAACCATTTTGAAATAACCAAATATTTTATTTTCCTTTACTACACATCGTGTGGGATTAATTTGAGTTTAAGTGGATGAATATACCCTGTATATTTCTAGGCTGACAAATAGCTTCCATTTAAAATTACCTTTAATATATATATTTCTTTCATTAACCTTGAATCACGACTATCCACTCAAATCATTTTCCAACTGTATGGCTGTACTTAACAGTGCTAGTTTTATAATAAGCATGAAACAGAGGAGAAATACCTTAATAAAGTAATATCTTGTACATCTCTAAATTTAACTTTCAGTGGTGACCCACTGCCCTGATCATTGTTAATGTAATTGTGAATGACCCAGGTTTGCTCAAGGAGTTGAGTATATGGGGAATTCTAAGAGTCTTGCTTATCTTTTAGAAACTTTGAGCTCTAGTTCTAAAAGCAAATTGTATAACTTTGTCAGGCCATAGATAGCACCTCTGCATCTAAACTAACTTGTTTTTTTCTGACTCTTCCCCAAGGTTTCTTTTAGCTACTAGTAAGTTCACACAACGGTTCCAACATATTATTTTGTGTTCATTTACTCAAAAATAATTCGATTGGAAAATTTCTCAGTGGAATATAAGAATAGAAAGAGAAATTAAAGATAATCTTCCATTTATTTACTACCAAAATAATTTTGGTTTATGAAATATAGTCAGTATCTGGAGCTATGCTTTAGTATTATACTGTAAAAATAGTTTTTCTTCTGCTAAATAAATCTTACTCTTAAAAAATTACACATTTTCCTAAGACTTTCACTCTCTAGAAAAGTGATTCATTCAATAAAAATCTACTGAACACCTACAATATGCCAAGCATTCTGCTAATTTATTGGTTACAATAATCGGCAAGTTCTCCTGAAGTTTGCATTCTAGTGGATATCAGGAAAGTAAAGAATTATCACCAAATAATAAAATTTATTTATATATAGGTTTATTAAGGTTAATATGGAAAAAATAGTAGCTAATATAGAGAATAAAAGAGGCAGAACTGATTTGAATAGAATAGTCAGGTCAGGCTTCTCTACCGAGGTGATGTTTAGCTTGAAATCTAAAGGAAAGGAACTAGCCATATCACAGAAGTGGGGATAAGAGTCCTAGGTACAGGGAATTGCAAGAAAGAGCTTGTCATGTTCAAGAAGCTGAAAGGGGGCCAGTGCAACCAGTGCGTAGTGGTGTGGGATGAGTTGGAGAGACGGAAAGGGCAAAAGCCACGAACGATCTGGTCTGGATTATATCTCAGACTCATATCATTCCGCTCTCATTCTAACTCTGTCCCCCACCCCATTTATAAAGGTGTTTGCCAGAGGTTTTACTTTGTTCTTTGTTCAATCAATGGGAAAATATTGATGTGCTTTCAGGAGATGAGTGATACAATCTGATTTAAGATCATTTTTTCTGTAGTGTAGAGAAAACATTGAAGTGCAAGGAAAGGGGAGTTGGTGGAACTGGTGAGAAGTTAGGAAGTCTGAGACCCAATCAGAACAAGCAGATTAATCAATTTAGAGGATAATTTAAGTTTCTTACTGCTCTGAGACACAAAGCAAATTTCAAGACCTTTTCCAGAATAAATTATTAAAGGATGTATATGGAGACATTACATCCTTTAGATACATCCTTTAGAAAAGCATTAGAGTTAATGATAAAAATATGGGAAAAGCAAAGATTCATAAACTTGCTGGAAGAAAGTGTCTCCATCATCATATTTGACTCCTTCCCAAGGGTTGGAACCCTTTGCAGGACATTCGTGGTTTATGTTCTCTGAACCTCAGTTTAAAAAGTGTGATGAGGAGGAATTCACCATTTTGCAAGCAGCCCTTAGACATACCAATACCTTTAATTAATAGAGCATAGATCTCCTATCAATTCTATAATGACTGAACCAATTTCCAATGAAATTGAGATCACAGGATCAACCCAGAGTTTGCTATAAAGTCCCTTTATTTCTCTTTTCTATCAGTAAAAGATAATACATCTTTTATGAAAGACATAACATCTCCGGATATTTTAATCAAGTATTGTATTAGAGTCTTTAAAAAATCTTTTTGTAAGCTATCGGAGTGAATACTGATTTCGAGAAAAGCAAAAAAAATTATAGTTGTCCATATGCCTGCAGCATCAAAGTGGGGGGTCCACAGGAGAATCCCAGGGGCAGTGGCATCACCTTACTTTTTACATCCTTTGAGGCCCACAGTCTTGCCCACCACTGCTAGAGCAGCAGTGCTTCTGCTTCTCTATGACCTTCCAGTTCTCCCCTTAATGCCTCTCAGTGGCAAAAGAGTCCAGGAAATGCAGTTTTCACATTTTTACCCCAGAGATAGAAAGGTGAGCATAGAGAGCAAGAGGAATGGTGCTGAAATTCTAAATGAAAATACAGTACATCTTCTCCAAAAATAAGTAGGTTTACATGATAACCATCAAAACTAACAAGAAGAATCCAGCTAAACATGGATTTTCTGAGAGATGTTAAATGAAATGAAAGAAAATAAATTGGCTCTCAACTTCTAAATTGATTTCATGATATAGAAATTCATATTATTAGAAACAATATTAAAATTATAAGATAAGAAAACCTGTAGATATTGAAGCTATATTATGAAAACATCTGAAAGGGAGATTTACCCAAGATATAGAAAATAATAATTAATATCACTTGATTACCAACACTCACATGTAACAATGTGGCTACTATTTTTAGTTACTCTCCATATCTTTCTTTTTCAGTATTATGATAACATCATAATAGATATCATTGTATATGGACATTTTTTCTAAATTTCCAATTTTGTTTTCTTAGAAAAGATTCCTAGAAGTGAAAATATTGTGTTAAAGGGAAGGACATTTCAAAGACTTGGCAAATATTTGACAGTTGCCAAATTGCTATCTAAATAGCAATGCCTACATTTTATCATTAAACATATTTTTAATAGCATTTTAATATTCAAAAAATCTTTGTTCATTAAGCAAAAATACTATCTCATAATTTTTATTTTTAATTATTCCTGAGATGAATGTATTAATATGGTTGGTAGCTACATATAGTTCCATTCCTATGAAGGTCTGTTTATATTCTTTTCTCTGTTTAATATTAATAACTTTCTTTAAAATTTTATGCTATTTTCATTTTATGATAATATTTTCATACCACATATGAAGCAAATATTTTTTCAAGTTTGTGTTTAAATGTCATTGATGCTAGGTCAATATGGTTTATATTTTTGTAAAATAATGAATTTTCATAATAAAAAATTCTCAAATAATCGGTGCACATAAACAAAAAGTCATAGAATAATAGAAACAGTGAAATTCCAAACACAAAAAGTAATGAAGTGATATTTAAAGAAGTACATATATGGCATATAAAACTTCCCAAGAAAGGATAATTAAAATTCAGTACAGTGTTGCCTTGTGGCAGGGCAGGGAACAAGGGGTAATCAGGAAGAAGTTTATACGGTGGTGACAGTGTTATTTCTTTGCCTGACTGGTTAGTATATAGGTGGTTTTTTTGTTTGTTCTTTAGTTGCATTTTTAAATATAGAAATTCACATAATTTATTTCAAAATTGTAAAAGTTAAAAGGCGATTGAAGAAATCGTGAAGTAAAGAAAGGTATTGAATTTGGCATTTTAGAGTTCTATCTTAGTTGGCTAGGGCTGCCATAACAAAGTACCATAGACTGGATGGTTTAAACAAGTAGAATTTGTTTTCTCATCATTCTGGATGCTAGAAGTCTGAGATCAAGCTGGCAGGGTTGGCTTCTTCTGAGGCCTCTATCTTCGGCTTGTAGCTGATCGTCTTCTCCAAGTTTCTTCACATGGTCTTTCCTCTGTGTGTCTGTGTCCTAATTTCCTCCTCCTTTAAGAATACCAATCAGGTTGAATAAGAGCACTGCCTAATGTCTGCATTTTAACTTAATTATATCATTAAACACTATCGCTAAATAAAGTCACATTCTAAGGTACTGGGGGGCCAGGTCTTCAACACATGGATTTTGAGGGGACAAAATTCAGCCATAATGAAGCTGGTAATTTCAAGAGAAAAACTTTCATAAAATAGTATGGGTGAAAGTCTTCTTTCTTTAAGCAAAACCCCAGAGCTTACATTCTAAAGGGAGGAGGCAAAAAATGAATCAATATGTAATACTTTGGCAGCAATAATATCTAAAGATAGCTGAAGAAGGTAAAGCAATAAAGCAGGGCAAGGTGGATGTGGAGTAATGGAAGAAGGCTAGGGCCAATGTTTTCAATAAGTATAACAGGAAAAGCCTGCTCTGATGAGATAACAGCAGAAAAGAGAAACAAATGAAGTGAAGGAATCGTCCATACGGCTATCTGAAAGGAAAAGTGTTTCTACTAGAACAATATGAAAGCCCTGCACTAGGAGGATGTTTAGGCATTCAAGGAACAGCCTGGAGACCAGTGTGAGTGGGGCTGAGCAAGCCATGTGGAGAGTGGGCATAATGAGGCTGGAGAAGTAGTTGGGATCTTAATCTCTACAAGATTTACACGTCCTGGTTAAGGACTTTGGATTTTACTATAAATGTAATAGGAGGCCATCAAAGCATTTTAAGGAGGGAAGTGACATGATCAGATTTATATTTTGCAGGCCTCATTCTGGCTATTCTTTGGAAAGAAGTAGAAATCTCATGAATGGTGAGGAGAATCTCAGAATCTCTGGAAACAGGGAGGACAGTCAGAAGCCAAAAGATGACCTTCCAAGCAAGAGATAAAGTCAGCATTGACTTATGTGGTCACGACAGAAGAAGTAAGAGGTAGTTATTAGGATTTACTTGGAAGAAGACCCAGCAATGTTTTCTGGTGATTTGATGAGGGGTGTGAAAGATGACTTGGCATAACTCTAAGAATTTAAATTGACCAACAGAATCATCTACTGAAATGGCGAACAGAATTATCTACTGAAAATAGGTGATTGGAAAAAATAAATTAGTTCAAATTTTCACATTCTTATTCATGCTATGTCCATTCAGGTGACAACCAGGTGGAGATAGATTTTTTAAAAAATCATCTAGCAAACTGAGAAACCAGCTGAGGTCAGATAACAAATTTGTCAGAGAACCAGTTGGCATAATTATATAACTATCTGCAAAACATACCAGCCTGGATACAGAAATGGAAATAGCAGATGGTTGTTTGTGTTGCCCAAAGTTGGCAAATTACATGATTAATATAGTAAGAGATCAAGGGAAACAAGGACTCATTACTCCTAGTCGAAAAATAATTTAAATAGCTGAATAGAAAGTTTGGATCTATTAAAATATTTTCAACTGTCAGTAACAAACCCTCAACTCAAAGTTGTTTGAGAGATAGATGACCATTAGGACTTAGTGAAATCAGTGTCTCAAAAATATAATCAAGAACCAGTTCCCCCACCCCAACCTCTTTCTCAGCTTGGCAGGTCTCAGAATCAGTTTTATTCTCAGGCTCATCATCTTCATGGTAGCAAGATGGCTGCAGGAATGCTAGGAATCATCGCATGCAGACTCAGTGGTATCCAAGGAAGAAGGGGATCTGTCTCTTTTGAAATTCTATTTTATAATGAAAGACCTTTCCCAGAAGCCCCTCAGGATGTCTTTCCCATGTTGTCCAAAACCGGGTCACGAGTCTACCTCTAAACTAGTAAAATGGCATTTCCGTGGTTGCTTACAGTGATTTAGATTTACCACCAATTGAGAATGGGAAAACTTTCATTGAGAAGTGAACATCTGAAAAAAAAAAAAAAAATGGTCAAATAAGCAGAGAGAAAAAAGATTTCTGCTTA
>NW_011889222.1:1065660-1071755 GCF_000151845.1 Pteropus vampyrus | reverse complement strand
CGGCTATCTGAAAGGAAAAGTGTTTCTACTAGAACAATATGAAAGCCCTGCACTAGGAGGATGTTTAGGCATTCAAGGAACAGCCTGGAGACCAGTGTGAGTGGGGCTGAGCAAGCCATGTGGAGAGTGGGCATAATGAGGCTGGAGAAGTAGTTGGGATCTTAATCTCTACAAGATTTACACGTCCTGGTTAAGGACTTTGGATTTTACTATAAATGTAATAGGAGGCCATCAAAGCGTTTTAAGGAGGGAAGTGACATGATCAGATTTATATTTTGCAGGCCTCATTCTGGCTATTCTTTGGAAAGAAGTAGAAATCTCATGAATGGTGAGGAGAATCTCAGAATCTCTGGAAACAGGGAGGACAGTCAGAAGCCAAAAGATGACCTTCCAAGCAAGAGATAAAGTCAGCATTGACTTATGTGGTCACGACAGAAGAAGTAAGAGGTAGTTATTAGGATTTACTTGGAAGAAGACCCAGCAATGTTTTCTGGTGATTTGATGAGGGGTGTGAAAGATGACTTGGCATAACTCTAAGAATTTAAATTGACCAACAGAATCATCTACTGAAATGGCGAACAGAATTATCTACTGAAAATAGGTGATTGGAAAAAATAAATTAGTTCAAATTTTCACATTCTTATTCATGCTATGTCCATTCAGGTGACAACCAGGTGGAGATAGATTTTTTAAAAAATCATCTAGCAAACTGAGAAACCAGCTGAGGTCAGATAACAAATTTGTCAGAGAACCAGTTGGCATAATTATATAACTATCTGCAAAACATACCAGCCTGGATACAGAAATGGAAATAGCAGATGGTTGTTTGTGTTGCCCAAAGTTGGCAAATTACATGATTAATATAGTAAGAGATCAAGGGAAACAAGGACTCATTACTCCTAGTCGAAAAATAATTTAAATAGCTGAATAGAAAGTTTGGATCTATTAAAATATTTTCAACTGTCAGTAACAAACCCTCAACTCAAAGTTGTTTGAGAGATAGATGACCATTAGGACTTAGTGAAATCAGTGTCTCAAAAATATAATCAAGAACCAGTTCCCCCACCCCAACCTCTTTCTCAGCTTGGCAGGTCTCAGAATCAGTTTTATTCTCAGGCTCATCATCTTCATGGTAGCAAGATGGCTGCAGGAATGCTAGGAATCATCGCATGCAGACTCAGTGGTATCCAAGGAAGAAGGGGATCTGTCTCTTTTGAAATTCTATTTTATAATGAAAGACCTTTCCCAGAAGCCCCTCAGGACGTCTTTCCCATGTTGTCCAAAACCGGGTCACGAGTCTACCTCTAAACTAGTAAAATGGCATTTCCGTGGTTGCTTACAGTGATTTAGATTTACCACCAATTGAGAATGGGAAAACTTTCATTGAGAAGTGAACATCTGAAAAAAAAAAAAAAAAAGGTCAAATAAGCAGAGAGAAAAAAGATTTCTGCTTAATATTCAAAGTTAAATAATGAGGTAAATAAACATGGAAATCAGAAGAAGAAGAAGAAACAAGGTCAAAGAGCAGTTTCATAAAAATGCAGAAAAAGAGGGATAAAAAGTTTTGGGAAGGGTACAAAAACAGCTTCAAAAGCAGAACATTTAGGGAGAATTTTCTTTTTTTTAATTGAAGTAGAAAGAGATGGTCATCAATGTGGATCCTAATATTAAAACAAAGATTTATGACATTGAACAAGTTACCAAGGGTCATTTAATAAATTAAGTTGTGATAATTCTGATCCAATGTCAGTAAATACAAGTTTATCCTTAAAAATATATATTTGGCACTAGCACTATTAAAGAATAAAGTAGGAAATAGGAATGTTTAAAGAGCAGTTTAAGTCATTACTGCCATAAAAAAAATTGTAAATGTTTTGCTTTGTTTTAGATTTTAGATTAGATGCTCTACAATACTCATATCTATGAGACAGGCCCTTTTGCTCAAGAGCTGCATTTGGTAGTCTTCTAAATTTATAAAGTTATACTAAGAGGGTAGAGTATGGAAAGAATATTGCTGATAGAACTAAAATTAGAACCTTGCATGAAAAGGGACTCCTATGTATAATTTTTTTTTTTTTTTGGAAAAGGGAGTTGTAAATAAAGAAAATTTATCATTTTTAGACAATGTAATTACATTGCAGAAGTTTTAGAAAATGAAACAATAGTCCTAAGAAAAATACTTTGCTTCAGAGATGGGCCTTATTTTTCTGAATTTTACCTATCAACAAAATTCCAGTTTTACTAAATCTGTTTATTTCACCTTGTTTGCATAATACCAAGCTCTGTAGAATATCATTATAAAGTTTCAAAAAATTTTATAATGGGTCATAATATTTTGCATCAATAAACTGTTCATGAGAAAATGAATAACGTACAATGGCATATCTTGTATGTATAATTTTAATTATTAGTAAGCTCAATTTTGCATTTTTATGAATGTTGGTATATTAGTGGCATAACCATTATAATAATATATCTGTTTTGTACACTCAAATAGATTTTAAATATTCTATAATCTTAAAGAAGGAATATGAAGATTGGTGTACCTCCCCTCAAATCATAAGCTATTAGTTCATATCCTCTCTTGAAATAAGAGCAACAAATAAGTGAATTAAAATAATTATGTTATCTTTAATTGATAAATACGTCAACCGTCAAAACACCATTTCAAAATTAATTTTCTTTTGAAACATTGTAGGCTATATTGAAATTTGTAACCCCCTCAGGAAAATATAAAGACAATTGTCTGTGCTAAGAGAGTTGGGTTTTAAATTTTCTCTCTTGAGATTTGACACTTACCCACTGTAACATAAATTTGAAACCATTTAGAAAAGAAAATGATTTTGTCATTGTTAAAAATAAAGCCCTAGAAATTTCTCACACATAGATCTGGAAATCTTTAATGCTATAATAAGAGGGAGTATAAAACACTTAAACTAGAAAGTGATATATCAACATATTAAAATGGTCCATTTGATACTACATTAGGGACCAGCATTAGTGATTTATGAAAGAAGGTTTAGGTCTCAAAGTATGTCCCATAGTGGCTAGAAGCCAGGCCCCTCGGTAGATTATTCACAGTATGAAAGCTATTTGGTGAAGCAAATGATATTCCAGAAGCACTTTGTACAGATACCTTCTGTAAAATGAGCCAGACCAAGAGAAAATAAATCATTTAGAACCTATTCCAAGAGCATGAATTTCTTCAGCCAGTAGTCTTTCTTCTATAACCTACCACTCCAGGCCCTGTATAATTGACTTTCATCTCTGAAGCAAATCACCAACCTTTGTCATATGGCCATTAGAAGCAGGAAGAGAGAAAGGTGTTGTTTGCAGAAGACTCAGAAGGAGTCAAGAGTATTGTTACAGATTGCAGGAGACCAGTTTAACAAGATTCTTAGCCCATAGGAGATGCCTCAAAGTCCAGATGTGCCTGGAAGTTGTGAATTATATGGATATCAACATCTGTGTAGTTGATCCTAGCAATGCTCTGGCCTCCACTTCCCATTTGCCTCGAGAATATTCGCCAACGGCACGTACTGCTGCAGCATTTACCCCAAGATAACTCACAGATTACAGTTCTAACCTTAATCCCAAAGTTTTCCATAAAATATCTTGCTTTTATTATTTTTTCTTATCCCTCTAGTATGTCGACAGTCTTTGAAACAAATGACATTCTATTTACAGCATTCTGTTTTTCATAGTGGTATTTCTATTTACGAAATATAGTAATTCTCAATCACTGAAAATGTCAAATCCTAGATATTCTGCTTTGTGTTGTTACATGCTTTGAAATTTACTACACAAAAAAATTATTAAATACTGATCATCATATACATTTCTGTTATATTAGGTTTAGAGACAAGCTCTGTTTAGAAATAACTCCAAGAACAGTTTTTATATCTTATTTTCACAATGAAAACAAGTCAGATTTTCTTTAGCCTTAAAGAGCATATTTATGTAAAATTAAATTAACGCTGGTAGCAAGCTGCACTTTTTTTTTCCAAATGGAAAATGGAATAATTCCTCTTTCCTAATGATCTTGTCCTCTGCCTTGCCTCAGCCACCTACCCATGATCACAATCTATACAGGGTTCACAGACTTGAATATAAATTAGAACTTGAGGGGTCCCTGAAACTTAAATGAGAAAAAATTACATTAAGCAACAAATCACCATCACCAATTACAATCACAGATATTCTCATGTAATACTTCAGCTATTGTAATATTGCTTCTTCAAAAGTATATTTATTGGACTTGATCTTAGTTCTTATTATTCAATGTGCTAATAAGCTCACAATTTTAATGTGTTAATAAACATGTGTTTGCTTTGTTGATATTTTTATAAATGTATTTTAGTGTAATTTGTTTTCATTTAACTATATATAATATTTTATGTTTGTGAAAGTATTATTTTCAGTATTCTCAGTTTCACAGAGTGCTAATGCATCTATGACACACAGATAAAGAATCCTTGCAAATCGTGATATTACTAATAACTAAAAAAAATTTTAGTTTTCATTTTAAGCATTCTATTTTCTGACCTCTAATTTTCATCTTTTTGGTTTATTCCTTCAAATCACCCCCCAACTTAAACAGTTCTTAAACCCTTCCCATCCAGACTTACCATTGATCCTCCTGTAAAATTTTCTCCTCTCATCAAGATGCCTATATTTCTATATAAGTGCTTATATTTTTATTTATATGCCTTAATTACCTAGCATGAGTATATTCTATTCTTTACATGTAGAATGGGAATAATAGTGTCTGCCTTGTATGTGAGTAGTGATGAATAAGTTATTACCTACTATATTGTGAGCAGTAAATGATAAATAAGTTCTTACTATTATTATAATAAATAAATAAATTAAAACCTATTTTTATGTACCTTAAACTTCTGCCACCCAATTCCAAACAAAAGCATGATTGTGAGATTATATTAATGTTTCTTAACCTTTTTTCATTATTGCCTCCCTAACAAGCCTTTTTATATATTATTTTTTCCTAGCAGCTGCTGCCACCCATGAAATTTTTATACTGCAGATATACTACATATCTGTTTATGTTTGTAGCCATATGGAGATGCAAAAACCATTGTAACATCTCAATTTTTTACGTCATAAGAACCAATTTTCTTCTCTGTGGGGGCCATATTTGCCCCTGTAAAGAATGCACGTTCTATGGATATAACCCCTTCCATCAGTTCCCATCAGTTCCCAAGAGATTGAACAATCTAAAACTTCAGTGAGCTGTGTTTTCAGAAGACATCATTTTGCACCTTCATAGGATTAATTTTTATTGAATTTTATTTTGGTATTATGTTATTGGCTTCTACTGAGGAACATTATAAAAAGGAGAACAAAAAGAAACAAAAAACAATTTTATAAGATCTACTATATTATTGCATGATTGTTAGGATATGTTTTGCCATAGTGCACAGTATCCTCCTTTTAAGAAATCATGATTGAAAATTCTTTTAGATAGGACTGAACCTGGAGAAGTGAGCACCATGTGCCATGCTAATCAATAAATATTTAAATAAAATAATTTAACATTTAATATTAAATTCTATTCTTGAAATTCCTGTACACAATTTAATGTAGAGAATGAGAACTCATCAGAGGAAGGATGTGAAGGGCTAGTACTCTCTCTAAATTCTTGAAAAGTTTATCTCCTCAACATGACCACAACTGTGACTCTCTCTCTTTCTTTCTCTCTTGTCTCTCAAAAAAGCAAAATACATACGGTTAGATAAATCCATTCTTCTCTATAGGAAGCTTAGATATTACTTATTGGAGTATATTTAATAGAAACCTTATTCTCCATGTACACATGCTCTAGGTTATCAATATCTTCCTTCAATACAGAACTCTCCTTTAAAAGAACTTGGGGTGGTGGAAAAACAACCCCTCTGGTAAATATACTTTTCTAAACTTTGAATTTCCAGGACCGTGTTAGCATCCATTATGGATTGTTATTCTTGGTACCTGCCCAGCTGGACTATCTCTTAACCTGCGTCCATTCTCGGTTTCATGACCAGAAGTAGATGGGCTTCTCATAAGCACATTACTTGTTTTTATCTTTTGAATAGTGA
>NW_011889222.1:1039615-1064714 GCF_000151845.1 Pteropus vampyrus | reverse complement strand
AATATTATAGCAATGATATTAGGAGAAAAATAAGATATCACAAAAAATGGTAAATTCAGTATATTAAGTATTTTGTAGAGCATATTTGATTGTATGCATTTCTCTATAAATTAAGTGAGAATTTTTATAAATGCCTAATATTAAAGATTATGTGTTTTCTTTAACATGGGATATAGAAGTCAAGGTTAGCTAGTCAAAAGATGGAAAATTATAGTGAGAATATTATCAGAGACCATTTACAAAAGGAAAATTCATCTGAGTCAAAGTTAAAATATTTAAAGCATGAATTATGTAGTTAAATTAAACTATTATCTTATTATGTTCCTTTAAAGAAATAGCCTCATATTTCTGGTCCACGATTATATTCTAAACACATTCTCAACTTCAAATAAGCCACAATAACTGTAGAACGCAAGATAGGTGTAGTAAATCTCACATCTTTATTTAACAGAATTTTCATAGAGAAAAAAATTGTAAAGGTTTAGGTGTGCTGCTAATTTTTCTTGATGAATTCTAGTTTCTCTTCAATCTGTATTATAAAATCAACCTATGGCTAACAGAGTCATTCTCAGAACATAGAATATAAATGAAAGACCTTGTTTGTTCACATTTATGATGAACACTTTAGTGGATGTTGGTTAAATGGGATGATTACTTAATTTTGAGCCTACAAACACTAGGAATTTTATAGGAAAACTAATTTCTTACATTACCCTTTTTCAGGAATGATATTTCTGAGACACATAGAGAAAAAGAGATCATGGGTAGATCATGGGTAGATCTATGGGTAGATCTATGGCAGAAGGACCTGCTAATGCAATGAAAAAAGATTCTATTAGTTCAACTTGTTCAACAAAAATCTACTAAGCACCAAACACGTTAGGTATGTCCCGGTCCCTGAAAGTTTGAAGATGAATAAAAACATGGTCTCTATGTTCAAGGAGCCCTAAACTCACTGGAGAATAAGACAGAAGAAAAAAAAAAAATACAGCACCTGTATTAAGTGTCGTAGAAGCAAGCACTAGGGAAAAAGCAATTAAATCTGTGCATAACTGTTTCAAAAGGATGACACTTTGGATGAAGCTTGTAAGATCAATTAAGAGTTTTGCAGGCATAATAAGGGGTAGAAAGACATCCTAGTCTGAGGAAACAACTGTTGATTCTGAGAATACACACGAATGGCATCTCATTCAGTGAATCTGGAATGCAGAATTGAAAAAGGAAGGTAGGGAAGATGTAGTCAGAGTATAGGTTATATTCAGACTGTGAAGAGGGAGCAGATCAAATTTGTGATTTTTGTGTTTTTCATTTTTACATTTTCTTGTGTTTAAGAGGCAAGGAGGTCCTATTACTAAAACAAAGGTGGTAGAGAGAATGGAGCAGAGAGTGATTCTAGAGTCATATTGGAGATCAAATCAATTTTACTTGGTTACCAAGTTGGTCTATTGTAAGTGAGTGAGGAAAAGTATTTTAAAAATGACTCCACATTTTCTGAGTAGTTAAGTGCAAAGGGACATTATTAACTGAGCTAAGTTATGCAGAAGCATGGCAAATTTTAGGACCTGCAAGTGTAGAAGGAGAGAGAAGCAGTCCTGTGACAGACTCTGAAGAACTCCAGCCTAGAAAAAACAAGTAAGCTAAACGAGAGGTAAGGACAGTCTAGTTAGGTATGGCATAGTATATTAGAAATGAATCATTGGTCTCAAGTTTCTTTCTAGATTTTATATTTCTCTCAATACCTATGTTATTTCAAACATATTAGTATATCATCATCATCAATCAGCATCTAAATTCCTTCTGTATAAAATACACTGTCAAGAGACACAAAGACACAAGACACAAGTCTTGAGGAGAGAAAAATGAACGACTCCAAAAATTTTATAACGGAATAACTAAAAGACTGACATTACTGGTAGAAATACAGATCTTAAAAGAAGAATGTCGATTTCCATTCTTTGTTTGGAAATTTGACTTGTTCAAATAAACAAAATGGTTTCTTAAAGAATTTTTCAGAATTCCTGGTAGTTAGCAAGGAGTAACTACCCTGTTGATTTTTTAAATAAACTCCTTGCAGAAATTATGAAAGCCAATTTTATTCCATTTTTTTAATTCAAAAAGAATTTGAAAAGAACTTAAAATTTCAGAATTTAGCACCATGAAAATATGACTAAGAAGGAGCCCTCTGGAAATAAAAGACATTCTGAAATATATAGAAACAGAACCAAGGAAATTCTGTGTGGATACTATCCAAAGTGATTGGAATTATTTTATATCTTCTGATGAGAAGCTGAACAATCACAAACTTAGAAATCCTTTAGAAAAATCAGTGTTGAATTCCAGTCAGTTAACTCCTAACCCACTTTAGCGTGTTGTTAAAACAGATGAAAAATAGTTTCTCCTGTGGAAGTACAAATGTAAGAGATTCATCTGGTTATGAGTCCCTTAATAGTTTAAGAGATTCAATGAATTCAGACAGTTTCTTATAAGAACTTCAAGTGCATGTGGAAACACAGAGAGGAACCAATTAATCCTTGTTGATAGATGGATGACACTAAATCCTGCAGTAAGCCCTGAGGTCTCACAAATAAATGAGTTCAGGATCATAGTAGGAAGGAAAATCTTAAATACCAAAATATTACCTCAGACAGGTGAGTCACTCATTTATTATAGCCCCAAAGCAAAGATGAATCATGAAAGATCAAATGAGACTTTTGCCCTGGTTTTACCCTGGGAAAGTTTCCAAGGTACTTAGGGTTTCAAAATTACCAGACAAAACCAGTGGGGGCTAGGATCCTGGGCTGTTGTGGCTATAGAGGTGTTTAGATACCTGTTGTAATTTTCAATTCTCAACTCATTGCATTAGGGAAGTTTGGATTACTGCATTCTGTAGTCATATGAAAAGATTTGCAGAGTAGAGAAAATAGCACTGGACTTAGAATCAAGTTTGAGTTCAATACTCAATTTTGTCTTGTAATAGGTGGGAAAATCTGATCCTTAGACTCCTCATCTATAAATGAGGATAACAATACATACTTCAACTGGATATTAGAATTAAGCAAAATAATAAGTTGCAAATTTCCCTGAATAGAGTAGGTGCCTAATAAATGATAAAAATAAGAACAATTTATTAAACAGATATTTGTTGATAACATGGTATGGGCCAGACTATTCAGAAAAGTTATAGGTAAATGAAGTAATTTTAAAGAAATCTCCTTTTTAGTATTCTTACATCATCACTATCTGTATATTTAAATTTTGGAGTTTACCTCATTGTTAGATGATTTTATTTAAAAAGAGAAGCATAGATAAATTTTAAATTGAAGATAACCTGCATTTACACTTTGATAAAACCAGGCACTTAAAATGGAAGTAGGCCACTTGAATGACAGCTGCTAGTTAGAGTCCTACAAGGAGCCTTGTGAACTGGATAAAACTTCTACTTTGGGGTTCATAGCACTGATTGACAGAGGCTTCTCTGTGTCATCCTCATAGCTCTCATCATCTTGAAGGGCCTGCCATTCAAAGGAAATTTAAAAGGCAATATACCTATCCTTTCCTATAATTAGAAAATTATTTCTTCCACAAATATTGGTACTAGAAATAGGCATGCAAATGTGTGTCTCCTAAAAATATGTCATTTTTCTTATAATTGTAGGGGTGCCTATATGAAATAGACCCTCTATGAATGGCCATGATGTTCAGCCACATGGATAGAGTAGGCCTTTTAGGTTCCATGGTCTCACCTAGAAACAAACATTGTGCCCCACCATGACCTTGAGCATGAGTATTAAAATCAGAAAAGATCGTTTACTCGAATTTATGTAAAAGAACTGAGAAGAACTCAGGGGGCTTTGAGGGAAGAGATATCCGCCTGCTCTTCTTAGTTTGAATTTCTTTCAATTAGATATAATAAGTTTAAAGAAAATTGACTGTCACGACCAATTAGTTTTACTCTTACTCTTTATTGTTAGTACTCCAAAATACCAGCTGGTCTCCCCAAAGCATAAAGAAACAAAGCTATAAAATAGGCAAGTGTGTCTGTGTGAGAGGTGGGGGAGGTATAGGGAAAAGTCCTTCTTCATGTCTAAGTAAACCAGAAAGGCCATATATCTTTAGCTCCTAAAAATGCAGAAAGTCTTAATCACAGACACGTTTAACTGGTCCTTCAAGCTGAATGCTAAAGAGGAACCATTCCTTTTGCTATGAGGCACAAGCAAATTCTTAAACTTTTTCTCTGGCTCTACTTGCTGTCCTTTTGCCTCAAAAACTGATTGGGAGAAGACAAAGTCAGGGCCATAAAGAGAATAATATAATTGTATTCCTGAGTATAGCAAAGTAGAATGGGCATTTGAGTCCTCAGTCTCTGTCACTTTAATAGAGATTGAGAGAAACCAATCCTGCTTTGATGTATTTTACAAAGCTGGAGCTACCCACTTAAGAATGTTCTGTCAAACAGCTATTTTCAAAGCCTAATGCAAAGATGATCTAATTAGCTGACTGGTTGTTTGTGAACTAATCACAAAGAACTGGAACAGTATTTGTTAAAGGTTTTGTATAAGTTGAAGAAAAAAATAAATCTGTGAAATTCATTGCATGTATGTTTTTCCTTTTATAGACTAGGACCCAAATACTGAGGTCTGAGTCTCTTCTATCTTTTCCCAGACCCACTGTATTCTCACTAGTCACTAAAAAACATTTTTTAGTGAATAAACAAATAATTTCATATTTCAAATTCATGATTATTGGATGGCCTCTACTATACGTTTAAACATTTTTTCATGTAATTGTCACAAATACCCTGCTATGTAAGTATTACGCTCCCCACTTTACTGATAAAGAAGTGGAGGCTCTCAAAGTTCACACACTCAAGTGAGGGCAACAGTTTTCAAACAGAATTCTTTCTAACCTCAAATCCAATGCTCTTGTGATATATCACCTTGCATTTCTAAAGAAGTAGGTAAGCCAGTTTTAAAAGTCCTCATAATTATAGTCTCATCTTGCCCCAAATGTCAAATTTAGGTTATCTGAGTATGCCGATAGGCAGAAGTTACTTTTATGTTTCACAGTAAATAATTGTTCTTTACTGTATTGGAAATGCTTGCTCCTTTCTCAAAGAGGAGTGCATCCTGGCAATCTAGAATTTTCTATGAGTGAAAGGTCCAGAATCAACAGTAAGAAATGAATACAACTGCTAGGATAAGCTGCCAGCAAACCATGTACCTCTGCCAAAAAAAAAAATCTATTTTGCTTGGCATGTGGGTCCATAATTGCTAAACAAGTAGGAGCAGCAAGATTAATGGGTTTCACCAGACAGAACAACCCATCAAAGCCACTATCACTTATATGATCAAGCATTTAATATATATTTATAAAGTAATATCAAATTTGATTATCATGAAAAGGGGAAATATAACAAATATGTTTGCAAATTTTATGGCTCAATGCTTGATATTCTTAAATGCATTATGGTTTGCTTAGAATCATAGACTCGTGGCCATAGTAGAAACCTAAGGACTTATAACATTAAACCCTATCATTTTACAGAAGGAAAATCCATATCCATGACAAGTAAAATAGCCAAAGATCACACCCGCCTCAGAGCCACATCTTGAGCCCAAATATTCTTTTTTGCCCAAAGTTACACAACTAGCTATTGACAGAACTGGAAGTAAGTCTTAAGCCATCCTTTCTCTTCTCCACATACCTTAGCATTTTGCTGTCTCAAAATACATAAGAAGATAAAATTAAAAACAAAATAAACAAGTTAGTATACATAGACACCATGGTAAAATAGATAACGAAGGCAAAAACAAAAACAAAAAACAAATGTAGATAAAGTCTGCCATGCCTCAAAGATCAAACCCATTTAATTTTATGATTTTTTCTTTGTTTAATTTTCCAGAAACTCTTAAACCAACTGAGATAAATATCTATTACTTCATTTTGTCAAAGGCAGGTATTTAAAGCTTATAATAATTGATTAAAAATTGAAAAGTGTCTCAGCATTTTTCCCAAGAGACCTATTTGAAGCAAACCCAACCAACTTTCTAAAAGGTCACCTCTTTTAGTTTTTAATAAGCATTAGACAATTTATAAAAATAACAATTTTAGTACATGACCTAAAAGAAATTTTAACATTAACCTCACTGAATTATAGGAGTTTTATTACAGATTCTATGCCAGGTGCTGGGAAAGTAAAAGTCTTCTACTTTATAAGTTTGTATGCTTTACACCTTGACTCTATTCTATACTTTCAGTATTGATAACATTTACACTGGATGAGCATCTATGGGGGGAATCATGCAAGAGAAAATGTGTGAGGGATAAGAGAGAAAGATAAAATGGAAATTCTAGAAATGAATTAACCAATACAAATTTTAAGATCATTTTGTCTCACATATTTTGTAAAATCCTAGTAGCCAAGACAAATTTTAAAATGTCTGTGTTTGCCTCAATGGCTTGACATTTTTCAAGTGTTAAGTTCTGCATAAAAATTGGATTGCATACATTTTTTGAATTGTCTTTGTCAAAATATTCATTCATGTGATATGTTTCATTATCTCAAAGGAAGAAACAAAATTCTCAACTAGTTAGGCTAACTCCAGAAACAAAAGTAGCTCTTAACCCACTACTTTACATTTTTTCAGACTAAATTTTTGTGATTATATTTGTAAAAATTACAAATTTTCAATAGGCCTTCCTCTACAAATAAACAAGGTCAGAAATACTGACCTTACATACACTCAGCCACAGTAGTTTATTAAACTTCTTAGCTTGTTTTCCTTTCTGTAATCATCACTGCTGAAATTCTAGATCTTAGAATAAATATAACCAAACATACTCCACCAAAAGAAAAGCTAGTTTCTAGTCTTATAAATCCTAATGCTGCACCTATCACGAGTAGCTCTCAATGATTACTCATAAAAATGGCTCATACTCTGACTAATTTACAGAAATATTCTTCAAGTCTTTAGTAGCTAAATAGATCAATTGCTTTTCTTATCTTGATTAGCCTCAAGCAATTGAGGAAAATAGGTAAAAGTTGGGGAAAGCAAGTTAGAAGTTGTGAATAACGCAGGTGAATAATTGCATGAAACTCTTTACTAATTAACAAAAAATAAATGTAAACACATTTTTTCCAGAGTTGTGAACAGAACAGTATTCTTGTGGCATGCTCTCTGACAAAATGCTTACCATGGTTAACAAATTTAGGGTAAAGATTATTCCATGTTGCTTTTGGTGACTCTTAACGTACAGTTGCACTTTTTAGTTCAGTATATTCTCTCTTTTCCCAGAATCCCTCTTTTGCTTCTGGATCCAAACAGCCCTTTCATTGCGGAAAGTACTAGTAGAAAGTACCTGAGATCAAAATGAAAACTGACATCTTTTTAAGTGACCTTGCCTCCTTGGCCATGAGAATTGGTTTAGAAATGGAACATGTTCAAAGCTAGTTCAATCAAATAAATCTATTAATTCAACCATAGTAATTGGTCTGGGAGTAGGTTGTGACCCACACTTTTCAAATCAGAATCTTTCCTTGCAAATTTTCTCACTGGTATTGGGGTTAAAAGATAATATCTATTTGCTCTTGAGAATACATTATTGTGAGCTTCGTGCTCTTGTCTGTCTTGAGAGGTCAGTCTGAGGATGTGAGGCAATATGCAAAGGAAGAAGAGATAAAAGTCAGAAACATGGCAGACACAAGTATTCAATTACCTGGCTCTAGCTGTTCAAAAGCAGTGCAACATTGGCTCTTTCTTCAGTTGGGTTCTTGTTACTTGAAAGCAAAGATCCCAACTACTAGGCCACAGAGGAGATAACAGAAATGTTTGTGATCTAAAAGGACATAAGGTATGGTTGGGGAACAGTAAGCAGATATGTATGTCTCAGATGCAAAACAGGGGACACCTGCTTTATCTATTGTTTTGCTTTGCTTTTTATTCAACTATTTTTCAAAGACTATAGTGTAGGTCTATAACAAGAGATAGTATGAATTGCTATCAAATGTAGTATGAATTGCTACATTTACGGGAGTTTTCTATTAGTCATGCATTTATGGAAGTGATCCACTTAAAGCATCTGTTTTCAAACTGTGATAAGCAGAGCCCCACAGATTGCATGGAATGATGAGCTTAGGGAAGTACTGGTACTAGCATGAACGGAGAGGGGGCAAAAATCTGATGGTCTCCTGCCCCAGACCTATCTCTGAATAAAGTATCTCCGCTCCCTCCTAGTAATGGTCTTCCACATACAATTGCTTCTGAAGAAAGGTTATGCTGCTAAAATATATATAAGAACTATTGATGGACATCTTCTGAATTCTCACAATAAAGCTATGAGATACGTCATTGTTTCCATTTTATAGTTGAAAGACCTAGGCATTCAAGGGTTAAAGAACATGCTCAAGATTGCCTGTGAACAAAAGGCTGAGGCAGGATTGGGACTTTGCTTTCTTTGCCTGACTGGCCCCAGAGCCACGTGATACTATTCCCAGTACACCCTTACACTCCTAGTAGGACTAGGACTGTCACCAGTTTACCAATCCTCATATTTGCCTGTTTGTTATGTTAAAATCTAAATAGTCCAACACCAAGACCAAGCACATACCTGTAATCTGATAGGTAGTCAGACTACCTGTAATTAACTGGATGAATCAAGGAAACATACTCCAGAGCAATTGTAGAACACCACCCAAATGGAAAGGAGAAGCATCTTACATAAGGTATGAGTTCCTGCTGAAGAATTCAGAGGAGAGTCTAGGGGGAGAGGCAATCGATTCTGTTTCTGTGATGGGGTTAGGAGAAGCTGGGATTAACTAGATTGGAGGTCATCAGCAGGAGATGTAGTTTAGCAACTGGGTACTCCCATCAATAGAAGGGAAGAGTAAAGCAGTCCAGGCATCACTGAACACAGCACCAGCCACTCAATGAAGAGATCAGTAGGGTATTTACAGCTGCCATGTGACCTTAGAAGTGTCTCTAGTTAAGTTTACAGTTGGCTTTTCCATATCTGTCATACTAACCCAGATAAAAACAGGCAGCCTTGTTCTTTTTTCATCTGAGGTAATTTTTACTTTCAGTCCCAGACAGACTTTTACTCTTTTACTTTCCTGAATTTGCTGCTCTCCAAACAGGAGTTTTATTGAACTCAAGAAATTTCCACAGCAAACATCTGGTGATGCGTACCTAACAGACAATACATTGTAAGCATGCCTCTAGCCAGCAGGGAATCAATCATTTCTTCAAAACACTTTCTTCCCTCAGTCCATGGCCAATTATAGACTGAAAGAATCCAAAGTAACATCTTACCAAGACAATTTGGAGGACCCCTGGGTTGAGCAGTAAAGTAAATGCCTTTCCGATATTATGGATTTTTAATATTAGCTCTCTGCTAGAGAAAAAAAATATATTTCCTGAGGAAATGCATTAATGGGGATGTGTAATTTCTTTTCTTGTCCCAGGCCCCTAAAAGTTAGATTGTACAATAGTATAAAATGTAAAGAAATATTAAGGATTCTACTGGTCACAGTGATTTTCTTTGTATTCTTCCTTAAAACCCCTTGTCCCACGCTTTTACTTTCTCTCCTATGTATGTTCGATAATCAGAATAGGTTCAAGGCTTATAGGAGAATTATTCATATTATAACTTTATAAGTCAAGTGGTCACTATATGCTGGATTTCATATTAGTCAACACAACCAAAAATATAATTTGGATGTATTTTCTGTCTGTAGTTGTTCACATACTAGAGAAATTAACAATTGTGAACACAGGAAGTGACATGACAAGGAGAAAATTCTAAGTGTTGTGGCATCATCAGCAATAGGAAGAAGTAGGAATTTGGATTGAATTAGGGTGTTCAAATTTAAACATCAGAGATTTGTATTAAAAACTGATTAGAATAGTTCTCTACTTATCATAAAACATGCAGAGATTGTAAAGCACTGTTTAACTTTTGACACCCTCTTCTCTTCTCATATCTAACTCCCTGTAGCATACATCCTTCCTGAAGGAAGTAAGTCTGAGCAGTTTAGTTTAAAAAATCAAGAAAATCTCGTGGAAGAGATATAATACTCTGAATTGGCCTTACATTTATTCTAACAGGGAAAAATGATTCACCAGATTGATGATTATGTTTGACATTCAGTAGATATGTGAAAAGTGAAATATATGTTTACCACATATCATATAAGTGCTGAAATTATGTTTGATAACAGTATTATACATTTTGTTAGATATAAAACCAATATATATGAAAGCTCAAGAATATAGGAATCCCACATTTAAAATTACTTTAAATAGTAATTCAGTCAGGTCTCTAATTTGTGCTTGGAATGTGGAAGAGAATTGAAGATGAAGACCACAATTACATAAGCTTGAGCCATTAGAGAAATTAAATATAATACACATAAACATGAAGAGTTTATTTAGAATAAATCAAATATCCTGATGTTGAAGCCACAAATTATGAAATTGTGTTTGGTTTTCATACTAACACCAAAATTTCAAAATGGCATCCACAATTGACTAAACTTCTTTCCACAGCCACAGTTTGTTCTGAGCCAACCCACACATTCAGGCAAGTACATGAAAGTGTACCCATTGCTGATGTAATTTGTGGTAAAAGGACAGAGTACTACAGTTTTTCTCAGACAAAAGTCTTCAAGACAGATCATTTAAATTAGGTAAACATCGAAAACTAATGTTTTTTATGTGATTGAGGTTTATTATTGGTCATAATTTATTGGAATAAAATAATGTGTGGGCAGTGGCATATTTTTAAAATATCTATGTAGAAGAATAGAAGGAAAAAATGCTGTAACAATACAAAGACGCTTTGAAACATCTTAGGTGCTGCACTTTCCCATGGGTCATTTATTTTCTTTCTGTGGCTTTGCCTTGACACATTAAGTGCAGAGGATAGTGTCTTCATGCATTTCTAGAACTGGTCACTTTCCAAAGCTATCTGCAGAAAATGGTAAGTACAAAGAATATGGCCAGGGCAACCTGAGATCTGATCCTGGCTCTGCCCTCTCTACTGGCCGTGGCCTTCAGCGAGTCATTTTACCTAAATCTGAGTTACACAATCTATAAAACCAGGACAATAAGACCTATCATCACAGGCTGTTGTATTAATGTCAAAATACAGACAAAGGGCCAGTGTAGTGTCTGTCATGGCTATAGAAGGGTAAATAGGAGCTATAGCAGTCATTATTAGTGTTATCACTGTTGATGTTATTGCAGCATCCGCATTAATGAGGCTATAAGAAGCTGCTTGAGGTATGTTTATATTGCCCTTCCTGTCCCGCCCTCATTTTTTCTCAGTTTTTAAAAATTTTTTAATTTCAATTAGAGTTGACATTCAATTTTATTTTATATTAGTCTCAGGTGTACAGCATAGTGGTTAGACAACTATATAATTTACAAAGTGATTCCCCTCTGATTAGTCTGATACCCACCTGAATACATAGTTATCACAATATTATTGACTATGTTCCCTATGTTGTTCTTCACATCCCTGTGACTATTTTGTAACCATCAATTTGTACTTCTTAATCCTTTCACCTTTTTCACCCATTCCCCAATACCCTTTCCGTCTGGCAGCCAGCATTTGTTCTCTGTACCTATGAGTCTGTTTCCATTTTGTTTGTTCATTTATTCTTTAGATTCCACATATAACTAAAATCATATGACATTTATCTTTCTCTGTCTGACTTATTTCACTTAGCATAATACACTCTAGGTACATACATGTCATTGCAAATAATATGATATATGATTTCACTTTATTTTTCTACCCTCACTTTTCGATCCTCACTGTCCCGCTTATTTCTAAGAATCACTTTATCTTTTCTGATAATGTTTTCTGGATTATGTTTTTTCTGCAGCACTGAATGCTGCTAACAGCAGAATACAGGCATACAGATAGACACAATCATCTTCCACCATATAAGAAACATGAATCTGTTTTTAATGACTAGAAATTCAAGAGTAATGCCTCCAAATCTTTCTGAATATAAGACAATTATTCCAAAGAAAAGGGGTGTTTTAGGCCACTGTTAACATGGTAGATAATAATAACTTAATGTTTTAAGTAAAATTCCAAAACTTGACACAAATCTGTTACATTTATAAGCTATTTACTGCATATTTTCACCTGTCACTCATTCCAGCAGTGTGTTTATTGAAGACTGTGCCTACTAGGAATGGAGAGTGGAAAAGGGAAGTATGCCTTCTTGGTACCACTTTTCAGCCCTTTCTCAAGAAACTTACTTGACCAGAGGAAGAGCCCTTCTCAATGTAATTATTAGCCCAAGATGTGATAGACGTCCATAGTATATTATATCATTTTTTATTTTTAATTCACAGCACATGTCAGGGCAATTGTTTCTTAGATAAAAACTTAAATAAAATGATTCACTGTTATAAAATATATTCTTCAAATCATTTTATATAAGTACCTACGTGTCTTAAAACCATTGGTATATGAAATTATGCAAGATCTATACCTAATGAGGTCATTATCCCAGATAACATTAATATTTTTACTACACCTCTTTATCTTATTATTTAACAGCTTACACAAACAAATGCATATACTTTTTTTTTTCAACTCATTTATATATTTCTTGACCTATCACTTTCTGGTAGGAATTTGGGACTGCAGGGTCATAGGGGAAACATGAATATCTGTGATTTTATAATCTTAAATGATATATATGAATATGTTGTATAAAGAGATCACATGCTCTCACATAAAATCCTGTATCAAATAGTTATGTCTTTCTTAAATGACCTAGGAATAGAGAAGCTGTTTGTTTGTTTGTGTGTTTTATTTTTGTTTTTAAGGAACCGCTTGATTTTCAGGCCTACATATTCTGACCTTCCCCAAAGCAGGGAAGATAAAGAATAGCAACTGCTATCAATGGAATATTATGCATATGTTTGATTTACTTTGTAGGTACATCCACACTACTACCAAGTCTTCTTGGCTTACTGCTACCTGCCTTTGGTATCCTTGTCTACTTGGAATTCTGAATGTGGTGTGACAGTTGCTGTACCCGACCCAGCTCAGAGGACACCTTTCATCCCTGTGGTGACGACAATTCCTTCCAATTCCTGCGGCTCCATCCTAAGCCAAATAAATTATACTTTAACAAACTATCCAACTGATTTACAACACATGTTATGACTGAGGCATTCAGGAACCCCTTTATCCAAAATAATAAACTTTTAAATGGATATAAAATAATTTTTAACTCGTTCCAGTATGCCTTATAAACCACTTAACCTGATTCTGTGACAGTTGCATGATTTAATCCAATGGGACAAGTTACAGTGTTCAATTCAATTCTATAGTTTGTAGAGTGAAAGTAAAATCACCATACACAGGTGCTTTAAATTTAATAACAAGTTGTAAAATATAATAGAGGTTGAAATGTTGATTGTATGTGGTAAATGTAAGAGTACTATCCTCTTGTACTATCCTCTCTGTTCTAGGTCCCACATATTTTTGAATGGCCCCTATCATTCATGACATTCTGAGTTTTCTTAAAAAAAAAAAAAGTAGAGTATAACTGAAAAATTTGACATAAATTCCATTATCAAATTATTTTACAGAATGAGTTGAAAGATTTTGAATACTAAAAACCAAATTCTAGAACTTATTATCAGTATTCTTATTTTGGAAGTAAGTAATTTTCTAAGTATTTGATTTTCAGAATCAGTAATACTTTTAAGTTAGTTTTTTAATGGTAAAGTTAACATACCATATGAAGATTTTTTTTTTACTTTTGTATTCTACTCTGAAATTATTTTGTTTTTATTATCATCAAGTTCAAACCTCAAAAGTCACAGCTCTTATCTAGAGTATTATATTGCTGTATTTATTCATATGTGGAATGATGAATTTTGAAAAGTAGAGTGCTTCAATTTTTTAATCAAGATGTGATAGTCTTTATATGGCTAGAAATAAATAACAGTTAAGTGAATATCAGAATTACCTAATAATATCTAGTATCTTGTTTTTTGTGCTTCATTTCTAAGTAAAACATTTCTTTATTAAAGGTATGGAATCAAGAAATCACCTGTAGATTGGAAAAACTACAGTATTTCTCATTTTTTAAAATTTAGTTTTAAACTTATTTCCCACTTCAATGCAATACCGAAATCTGGCTAAAAATGCCAAATCAATGTGTTGCTAATGGTACGTAAAAGAGTATGCAAAACTGGAAGGCCAGGAGGAGACAAATAATATGTCTGTCCAATGATGTCTCCCAAGTGTTGGTGCTTTAGGTTTTTATAAGTTGTGGAAAGGAAGACGCACATTTCTTCATTCTCCATGGTGTGCACGGAAATGTAATTGAGTGTGGATGTGAAAGAAATCCAGTAATAAAGATTAACTGGCTCATGAAATTGTGCAATGTCTAATGCATCAAGAGGTATAATCCTATTTTAATAGCACAAACTTGTGAGCTAATTAGAGATAGAGTTTATCTTTTTAGAAAGGATACCTTATAGGTTCATAAAAAAAATATTTACAAGAAGCAAAACAGATCTATTACTACTTTATCCCCCTTTCTTTAATTTGTATAATTTTTGTACTATATATCTATGTGTAAATGTTTAAAGCTTTCATTATGAAAATATCAATAAATATTTCATTAGTTTACATTTAACTCTTTGTTATAAAATGAAACTTTTTAAAAATAAATGAAATGGATGATTTCCCAGTAGAAGTATGTCAAGTCTTAAGAGCATTACCAGATTTCATAGAATATTTAATTATTTGAGGAGGAACAAAATCTCTTCATATTTTAGGGAAATGAATACTCTGTAAGCCTTCTATACAAATGTTTGTGTTTTCCTTGTTACACTTTGGGATTTTTCTTTTGCAATGTGACCCATGTTGGGCATTTTTATATAATCGACAATAACTAAATCTTTTGCCAAATGCATGCTTGCCTTTTATTTTCTAATGTATGGTAATAAAGAGCAAAACTGATTAGATTTTGCATGAAATGGTTCTGAAAGGTAAGAAGAAAACAGACTTTGGAGGATATTTGTTTAATTTTAAATTTATAACAGATTAGGTAGATTAAAATCTCTCATTCACTGATAACTCGAGCTTTTCATTTCCTCATACAGTTGTACAAATTGACTGGGACCATCAGTTTTAAACTGTTGTCAAACTAACTAATATATCATCTGCTTTAAGACACAAGATTCTTAATTAAACTTTATAGAGATATAGACACATCAGTTGTTTCTTTGTATTTCAGGAAAGGTGATAGTAGTTTTATTTGATACTGATAAATATTGAATTGATTTTTTTAGTTATTTTTTATTATTTTTTCAATGGAGTAGTATAGGACTGTGCTTTGTCCTTTTTATGAATGAAAACAAATTATAAAGAAATAAATGTCTTACTGTTATCCAAGAAATAACAACTGTCCTTTCAATTTACCTGAAGTTGAAAATTGATTTTTAGAAGGTTTTCATTTTAAGTTAAAGAGCATGGAATAACTGTTACTTGTTAAACAATAGTTCATGTTCGAAGGGTTCAACAAAAGTATACACAAAGAAACACATGAGCTTCCATGCACACATACACACAGGCATTATTACACTGAAATAAGATCATCTGGTAGATAACTTCAATTTATGTGAATATCACTTGTTCTAATGCTAAACACTAAAGCAAGCTGCTAGAGACTAGTTTAATCCTGAATGAGCTGATACTATAATAGAGGAATCTAAGTAAAAGCATGACTTGACAATCAAGAGTCTGATACAAGTAAAGCCTTCTCTGAGTCCTGACCCAGACTGAACCCCAAATTCTGATTTGCAGGTTTTCCTGTGTTTTGCTTACAATTGTCTCCCGTGTTCTCACTGTGATTCCATATTGGCATTCTGACCTCCCTTCCTATTTCATGAAGCTTGCTTCCACCCTGGACTCCTGTTTTCCCTTTTGGACCCTGCCTCCATTTCTTGACCCTAAGTATTAAATTACCTCTATTTCAATATTTTGCTTTTGGTATTTGACCTTGGATTGACCTCAGCTCTAATTCCCCAGGCTTTGGGAGATCAAAGCTTCATTCTGTGAGAGATTTTTTTTCAAGTTAGTTGTTCTCAAATCTGACTGCCGTAACAATAATCTGAATAATTTGAAAAAATAAAATAGATTTCCTGGGCCCCAGTCCAGACTTACTAAATCAGAATCTATGAAGTGAGGCACAGGCATTTGTATCTTCTTAGGTTGTTCAGAAGAGTCTGATAGGGAGCTGGGTTTGAGAATCACAGATTTTCATGATTATGACAAGTTAGATTAATTGATACTTTAATCTGAATCAACAATATCAACATCATGTATACACAATTTAAATATCTCTTAAGAAAAACAAATCTTTTCTCTTGGCTTGTCTAAAATGTTAATTTTCTCATGACTAATTTGCTCATTTGTTCTTATCTTTTGGTTCTATATCTTTAGTATCAAATGCTCTCCACATTTTGTCTATTAAAAATGTCCCCTAATTTGTTTGCATCTAAAATCCAAGCAGCATATTGAAGTGTATTTCAGATTTCTTCTCTAAAGGAATGTGGATTTCCTTTACTTTTTTCTTTCTGTTTTCTTCATGGGACTTGTAAAGTTAATTAAATTTTAATACTTAATTTCCTGAGTCCATAATCTTCTGGAGGTTGCTAATAAAAAGATTGATGAAAGGTGCCCCCTCCCCAACTTCAACATTTTTTTCTTCAGAATGAAAACATAGTGGTTTTTAATGAGCTGACTTTAAAATTAGTTGATTGGAGGCTAGCATTAGGATTCTACACTGTTTATCATATTTTAAAAACAGGTCCATTTTTTATTTACTAGTGAAAAATTTGATCCTTGGGGTAATATATATCAGTTCCTATGATACTATCACTATTTGGCTCTAGAATTCAGTTTGTCTCATCCTAAGGCAAAATTATGAAGTGCAGGAACTTGGTCATTATCTAGCCTATCAGTCAAGCTCTTTTGCTCACAGGGAAGCAGCCTTGAAAGCAATGCCAAATGCTGTCATACCTTTTTGTATTAGTTTTCTAGTGCTGCCACAACAAATGACCACAAATTGAGTGGCTTCAAACAGCAGAAATCTCTCTCTCACAGTTCTGGAAATTGGAAATCCAAAACTGAGGTGTGTGGAAGGTAAGTTCCTTATGGAGACTCCACGGGAGAACCTGTTCCATGCCTCTCTCCTAGCTTCTGTGGTTGCAGGCAAACCTTGGTCGTCATTGCTTGCAGCTGCGTCTCTCCATCTCTGCTTCTGTTTTCATATGGCATCCTCCCTGTGTGTCTTTGTGTTCAAATTTCTCTCTTTTTATAAGGATACTAGTCATTGGATTAGGGCCCACCCTAATCCAGTGTGACCTCATCATAACCTGATTACAGATGCAAAAATATTTCCAAATAATGTCACATTTACAGATTCCATGTGGACGTAAATCTTGGGAGAATACTACTCAATTCTATATACTTTTCTTCTTTTTAAAACCATAATAGTGTGCTCCACTCACACTATTGAGAATATGATTGAAATTCTGCTCTGAACATGCTTTCAAAAAGCATTTATGTTGATAACATGAAAAAATATGATGGATCTCAAATGCATTATGCTAAGTGAAAAGAAGCCAGATTCAAAAGGCTGTGTTATTCTATTTATACAACATTCTAGCAAAAGCAAAACTCTAGGGACAGAGAACAAGTCAATAGATGCCAGGCAATAAGAATAGAGCTAGGGTTTAACCATAAAGGAACAGCATGAAAGAACTCTTGGGGATGATGGAACTGGTGGCAGTGACTCAAACCAACACATTGGTCAAAAATAAAACGCTACAGCAAAAAGGTAAGTTTTACTGTATGCACATTTTTTTAAACTTAAAAAAAAAAATGCAGTTATGCAAATATTATGGGCCTTGGGCAGACACATGATCATATTCTAACTCTATCTGTTATTATCTGTGAGACATTGACAAGTAATGTGACATTTGGAGGATTAAGTTTTCTCTTCCATTAAATAAGAATAACATTCCTTAATCATTCAGAATTATTTTGGAAGTGAGAGACACTCAACTCAAACAAGATTAAGGAAAAAAAAAAGAAGAAATGTATTGGCTCAGTTAATGAGATCTATAAGGTAGACTAGATATAAGGGCTTAAGTAACGTTCTCAGACTACTGTCTCGCCATCTGTTGATCCTGCTTCTCTCTGTGCGCATGTTCATTCTCAAGCAGGTTCCTTGTGGCAGGGATCATGAGTGTTCACAGTTTAAAGCCTACATTCTACTGGACAGTGGTCGAAAAGTAATAGAGATTCTCTTTCAGACCTGGTACATATACCAAATTTCACTGAAGATCCAGATCATCCCCTGAAGTTTGGTGTATTTTATTTAGTCATCTTGGGCCTCCTGGCTACCCTTCTGGATAATTGGGAGGTGGCAAATGCGCTGTGATAGAAATTCCCACCAGGCCCACATGGAATGGAGAAGGGATGATTCTCCTAAAAGTAGTAGCAGGTGTTATCAACAGAAGGGGGGTGTTGGACTGGGAAAGACAGTCTCTACTCCACTTGTTCTTAAAATTCTGTGAACATTTAAAAAGATGATTGAATTAAAATGCCTGCCATATAGTAAATTCACAACCAATTTAAAATTTTCCTCCCACCGTTACTTTTCATTGGATATATGAAATATAGCATTTACTTCCAAAACTCCTATTTCAGGTGACTGCATAGCTAACACAGAGCTTAGCACGCAGTCAAATCAAAGTCAGTCTCCCCTAGGTTAGGTAGAACCAATTTAGTTGAATTGGATGTCACAATAGGATGTAAAAGAAAAGGAAAAAGGGCCTATTAGCACTGAAAACTTCCTTTTACTACATTTTAAATGTTTACCACTTCCAGGAATGAGGGATGAGGGAAAATCATTGTCAAGCGGGCTCATCTACACTCTTTTTCATTATTTCTGAGAAAAAGTGATGTGTATATCCAGATGTAGTATAAGTGTCCAAGGGACTTCAGAACTTCAGAACTTGAAAAAGCTGATTTACATAGACAATCATTCTAATTAATCAATGGAAAAGGCATTCATATTAAAGTGTCGAAAACACATCATTTGAAGTGAACTGTGTTAGTTATTTATTGCTACAATAAATTGCAGAAACACAACCTCAAAACCTCAGTGACATAGCAATAACATTAATTGCTCACACATCTGGGTCAGCAGTGGATCAGATATGCGGCTTTGCTATTATACACTGGGCTTTCTCATATGCTTGAGAGCGACTTACTATGATGTTAGAGTTTGCCTTTTGTTGGGGCCGTCAGAGCAACCTGGCTCTGCTCCACTTTTCTTTCATCTTGAGGCTAGTTCTGGCATGTTCTCATGACAATGACAGAAGTGCAAGTAAACAAGTGGAAACATGCATGTACTCTTTCAAGCCTTTGCTGGCCTCATGTCTGCTAATATCCTGTTGACCAAATCAAGTCATATTATAAACCCAGAGCCAAGGGGCCGGGCAGGTCTCCCACATATGTGGATAGGCCCTTAATAAGCAAAGGTGGATTTAAGGAGTGTTGAATAATTGGTAGTTTGCCAAATGATGCAAACTACCACAGATTCTTACCAAATTTCATTGGGTTTAAGAGGCCATCAATCTTACCACTAAGAAAGAAAAAGTATTTACTTATCATATATAACTTTTATTTTATATTTGTTGAAATAGTCACTTATTTGCACAAATATTTTTATGACTCGTTATACTTAGACAAAAAGGAAATACCAGAAAATAAATTGTGTAATATAGTCTTAAAAATTCTCTGCATTCAGAATATGACTCTTCTAAATCATATTCAAACTTTGAGTAATACTTGTATTTTGCCACAAAATATCATCATTTGGTGGTATTGGTATACGCATCACTTCTTAAAAGAGTGCTCTACTATTTATTCCAAGTACTTTCCAATCTTATCAGACAATAACAGAAAGTTATGGCTACTTAAAAAATATGTTCAGAAATTCTTTGATAGTCCTCCCTTCAAGAGGTGAAAACTAATTCTCTTCCCCCTTGTGATTATGGTGGATATAGCAACTCATTTCTAATGAATAGAATAAAGCAGAAATGAAAGTGCAGGACTTTAGAACTAGGTCATAAAAAGTAAATGTTTCCATCTTGGCCTCTCTCCTTCCCCCACCCCCGACTCCTATCCCACACTTCTCTGTATCTCTCAATCTTTCTCTTGGGTCAGTTGCTCTGGGAAGAGCCAAATGCCATGTTTGAAAGGATTTAGGGAGCCCTATGGAAGTGCCCACATGATAAGGAACCAAGGCTCCCTGCCAAAAGCCACACAAGTGAGCCATCTTGCAAGCATAACTCCCAACCCCAATCAAGTCTTCAGATGACTGCAGCCCTGGCTAAAAGTTTAACTGCAATCTTATGAAAGACCTTGAGCCAGAAAGGCTCAACCAAACTGCTCCCAGATTCACGACCCTCAGAAACTGTGTGAAATAACAAATATTTGTTGTTTTAAGCCACTATGTTTTGCGGGTAATTTGTTATAAAATAATAGGTAACTACGGTAATCCCCCATTATCCACGGTTTTGTTTTCTACAGTTTGAGTTATTCGTGGTGTGCTGCAGTCTAAAAATATTAAGTGGAAGATTCCAGAAATAAACAATTCATAAGTTTTAAACTGTGTGCTTTTTCTGAGTACTGTGATGAAATTTTGTGCTGTCTTGCTCCATCCCACCCAGGACGTGAATCATTCCTTTGTCTAGCACATTCACGATGTAGACGTTACCTGCCCTTTAGTCACTTGGTAGCCACCTTAGTTATCAAGTGATCGATCAGCTGTCTTTGTATCACAGTGCTTGTGTTCAAGTAACCTTTATTTTAATTAATAATGGCCCCAAAGCACAAGAGTAGTGATGTTGGCAATTTGGTTATGCAAAAAGGAAGCTGAAAAGTGCTTCCTTTAAGTAAAAAAGGTAAGTACAGTACAGTACAAATAAGATATTTTGAGAGAGACCACATTCGCATAACTTTTTCTACAGTATATTGTTATAATTGTTCTATTTTATCATTAGTTATTGTTGTTAATCTCTTACTGTGCCTAATATATAAATTAAACTTTATTATAGATATGTATACATAGGAGGAAAATATAGTACATATAAGGTTTGGTACTATCCTCAGTTTTAGGCATCTACTAGAGGTCTTGGAACACATCACCTGCAGGTAAGGAAGGACTACTATATATAGTTAGCATAAAACAACGACTCTTAAATGATTTCCTGACAAGAATTTTAAGCAAATGAACTTGTCTCATCTGGCCAACATGAATAACAAATGTATCCCTATATGTCCAGATGTTTTATTTCCTTGAATTTCTGTGCATGATTGACACAATTTTTTCGTCTTATTGATAAATCATAAGACATTTAAAAGACAAATTTAACATGTGGTATCCTCAAAATACCTCCAACCTAATTGAATGACAATATAAACAACTTTGACTAAGGTCACATACATGTAATTAATGACAGCTAAGTCACAGTTGTTTCCTGGCTGAGAGCAATTGAAAGATGCCATTGATTGTCAGATGCATCCCATTTTCAGTGATGTTAACATGTAAAAAAACTAGGTGTACTAGAAACGATAAAGTATGACATTTAATAGCTCTTAACATTTAAACCTTCTGGACCAAATCGAGGATTAAAAAAGGTGAGAGTTATGTTTATGTTTGGATATCGAATGGTATTTGTTTAGTTTACTGTGGAAGCAAGACTCCAGCTTAGCTGGCTGAAATCTCAATGGTGAGCTCGGATGAGCATGGCTACCAAAGGAAAATTTTTACCTTTACATCTGCCATAAAAGTAACAGTTCAAAGTGTTTCATCAGACTTAACTCTGTTTCTTTTTATCTTCATGGAATGGCACAAAGCTTTCTGTGTAATAAAGATTCAGTACATACATATTGAATAGATTATTGATGAAAAACAAGTTTTTAAAATTTTAGTGTTTTAGCACATTTTTCTGCACATAATTTTCATATTGCTTGATTGAAAAATGTGCCTATTCCACATATTTCAATATTATGATGATCTTTAATAAAAGAGAACAATAAGCTTTTGACAGTGTTGTGTTCACCAGTATGAGTTTGTGAAAATATTTGGGTGGGAAATAGGTTCAGTGAAGGGTCACTAGTTAAAAGGAAGAAATTTATCTACACTTGTACTCTCAGAAAATAGCCTTTACCTCCTCCTCTGAGTATTGTTTCTATAATACTTTATTTCTAAATGTTTGTACCTCAGGAGCACAGGATCAGATTGATATGATCAATAATACTCTACTATTCATGGCACACACTAATACATTGTCTAGAGATAGCTCTTACATGTCTCATTTATTTATTTATGTGTTTATTTATATATATTTTTATGTTTCTCTCCATCGAACTCCAGTTCCATATTCTGCCATGCCTTCACTGTCATGTATTCAATGTTTATCCCTTCAGTTCTTCATTTTATTTACACATGTGTTATTCTATAAACAATAAATAATATGATTATATTTGGTTTGTATTTACATAAATTATACTTTAGTGCAGATTTTATTTGGTTTCCCCGCTCTTTTGATTAAGGCTATTTTTTTCCAATCTGTCCATGTTGTTCTATGTAGGTCCAGTTTATTCTCTGGCTACTTGTATTACATTTCATTTTTTCATTAGCATTATGTTTTGAAATCTCCTTACTAGAGACAATTTTACAACAAGCATCTTTTTATGTGCCTCTTTATGAACATTTGTGAAAATTTTCTTGGGGTATATATATTCAGTAATGAAAATTTACTAGGTTATAGCATATATGCATAACATACTGTTTTACTCATACATCTTCATTTGACAAGGTATTCTTTTGGGGATTCGATATAGCAATAAGCAAAATAAAGTCACATAAATTTGAAAATGTCGCTTCAATTTTCATTTCAGGATAAGGTAGTGACTAGCAGGAAGTAGTGATAGTTTTTCCTGATAATTTATGTGAAAAATCATTTAGCTGTACACTTAACACTTGTGCATTTTTCAATGTGCATATTATGCTTCAATAAATAAATTAGGTTGAAAATTCAATAAACTATTGGCACATAAGTCTGCATTTCTAATTATGTCCTAACATAACAATGTTAGACTAAGAATTAGAACTATTTGTCACACATAAAATATCCCACAAAGGACTTATAAAACTTATTATTCTTGATCAACAAGAAAGACTGGTGATCGAAAAAGAAATTATAATCAAGTATTGTAAGTCCTATGATAGGGAGAATTCAAGATGCTATCAAAGGAGAGTGGGCTTGGCAATAGCAGTCGAGAAATCAAAGAAAGCTTCTCAGAATCTACTTGAGAAAAAAAGAAAAGACTGGATATTACACAGAGAATGATGAGAAGCATGTATCTGGAAAAGGGAAAGGCACTGTGAAGGAACCATGTTGAGAGAGTCTAGATGAGATTTAGAAGACTTAGAGATATCTAATGGGCCAAATTAAGAGAACTCATGATTTGATGGATATAAGTAGAAGAAATGAAAAAAGTTGAGTATCATTTTTTGATTTTAGGGTTAGCTTTTTCCTTTGTAATTAACCAGTGCTTTCAAATGACCTCAGTAATGGTTTTGAGTACCTTTAAGTATTTACACTGAATTTTCATAATATTACAGCATTTATATTATACTATTCACAGCTGTGACTAGAAAAAAGGATACACTATCTGAAGGAAGACAGCTTAATGCATGATAGTATGTTAAAGGAAAAGTCTGAAGTATCTTCATGAGACTAAAAAGACTTAGGTAAGCAGAAATAAATCAGATTGTTCAAAAGTTTCTCTGATTTTTTTTTTGTAGCTTATAAAAGTTGAAATTTCAGATATTTTGAGAACATGGTAATTTAGATATTTAAAAATAGGATAAATTAACGTTCTCCTCCTCATTTAATCTGCTGTGCTCAGAAACATTGACTGATTGACTGCCTACATATTTGCCATTTCCATAGCCAAATTTTGGGAAGACAGCTGCTGTTACTCTTGTGATTTGAGAATTGCTGAAAGGACCATCTGTCTGACAAATTTTAGATTTTTGTGTTATTTTCTCTTTTGGCTTTGTGTCCCTTAAAATTGAGGAAAGTACAGCTGAAACCAGATAAGTAATCAATCACAAGCTATCAATGTTGACTAAAATCATTTATCATTAAACCGTTACCTAAATATATATAACAAAATTAGTAATAAATTGCTTGTACTTATAATTCATATCAAAGTAAATTTAATAATTAGACAAGTTTGGTAATAGTGGAATTAATAATTAATTTAATACAATCATTGATATTGTCTTGCCACAATTAATTTGCTGCTCACAACCTGCACCAGATTACTGAATTATCCTACCATTTTTCAATCCTAATTACTATAAAAACTTTGGCAAGCAGTGCTGACATTTGGGCATCACTTACTGCAAACTCATCATTTACCATTAAGTGTCTGTCTGCTTATTCCTTGTTAGCCTGAGGCAATAAAATCATACTACTTGCCACCCATAGAAATGTAAACACAAACTCCAAGGCTAAAACTATAGGAAATATTAAGCTGTCTAGTGGTCATTTAGAAGATCCAGAATATACTTATACATTATTTTTTAAGATATCATCCAGACAATCATCGAATGATCAAAAGTTTTAAATTCTCCTTGAGAACTCTCAGAATTTGTGGGAAGCAGGTTCTTTGACCAGACCCAATTTTAGTAACAATGGATTAAGACTTAATAGGCAAGAGTTAAAATGCAAATATTATCTGTAAAGAATGGCACCCACCATCTATTCATACCCTAACTCAAAATAATTTTGAGTGGATAAGGAAAGGCCTTGAAGAAAAGGAAAAACAATCTTTTTGGCTATAGTTAAAGGGTTAATAATTGAAGCATTTGTACATAAAGCATTTCTAGTAATGATATGAAGATTTTGGAAGGTACTAGAAGGCACTAGGAAATAGAGTCCAAAATGTCTGTCACATA
>NW_011889222.1:1027177-1038260 GCF_000151845.1 Pteropus vampyrus | reverse complement strand
TTAAATCTTAACTGGTCAAACAAACTATTTCTGTGCTTCAACTGAAAAAAGGAAGAAAAATATGCCATATTTTTATAATAATGTTCTCATTATCTCAAACTTTGGGAAAAAAATCATTCTGGTCTTTCTTACAGCCATTTCAGGAAAAGAACCTATCCCTGGGACTTTACGGTAAATTTATTTTTTTTTGTTTATCTAGTATAATCAAGCACTTTTTAGCCAGAGAAATGGTGCCTCAAGGCTATTAAAGAACTATACAAAATTTTGGTTCATTAATGATCAAATAAATAATGTAACCTTTCCGAGTTTCTAAAATATTTTCTGACTAAGAAACTTTTTGTTTATTTGTTTTACTATTTTTCTTTCCTTCTTCCCCTTTTCTCCTTTTCTCCCTTTTTTTCTTTTCTTTCTTTTCTTTTTTTACATCTAATTAATGTAACAATGTTTTTCCTAGTGATGACTCCTTGAGGCAAGCAAAACCAAGTTGGTTAGGTCTCTTCTTTCCATGATATATTCTGTTGTCTGGCACTCAGAAAAGATCAGTTTGGGTGGCCATCCTAGAGAGGCATAATATACTATGTGGGTGGGCAAGCCCAAAATCAAAGAGTTGCCTCAGACTTCTGTCCCCAGAATAGCCACAGGAAGCCCTTTGATCTCCAGATTGTCCCATCTGCCTCTACCTACTGCAACAGGATCTCCGTGGGTTGGGTTCCTAAGCAGCTGATACTTTTTAGAATCTACTACAGAAAATGTCATCAATCATTCCTTAGGTTGCTTTTATTTACCTGAGTCTTCTGATAACACTTCTAAAAAACCTAGAGTTCTAGAAAGTTCTAGAAAGTTTCTATGGGGTTTCTCTGATTTCTAATATGTTATTTAAATATGCAGCTACTTAAAAAAATAAAAAACTAAGCCACAGAAAATCTGGCAATTGCTATTTGGAAAAGAAAATTTAAAAGACGGAAGGTTAGACTATTCTGGCTTTGAAAAAATAGATCCATAAAATCAGGGAGGGTGAGAAGGTTATAGAAAGTATCTGCTTCTTATGAGCAGAAGGGCACCCTGTGACACACTTGATTATAATGCAGACCCTTTTAAAGGTATGAAAATATATTTTCTCATTAATCATTTAAAGACTATACCAGATTTGACTTGATTTGCTTGGAGTTTTAGTTATTATCTCTGAGAAGTTTATTCAAAAGTTTATAACATGTGAAGATAAATATAGACTTTGAACTTTCAGAGTCAATTTCTGAATAAACTTCAAATTAAATGGAAACATTGGTTTGAACAATACATAATGCTATAAAAGTCTGGAGATTGGCAGAGGAGGGCTAGTTTGGTAATTTTTATTCTATTAAATCTTCAAGAATTTAGGCTCTTTTTGGATCATCAGTCTGCCATTTCTAAGGCATGGCCCTTGCCTTCAAGGTCCAAGAGCATTCCAGGCAGTAGAAAGGTTGAAGGGGCAAAGAAATGTCCAAAGGCATGGTCCAGCTGCTTTTAATGAAGTTTCCTGAATCTACCAGATAATGAAATTTCAAATTCTTCCTAGGGAAGCTGGTAAATATAGTCTTTTTTCCTTAGAGGTCCATGTCCCCTAAAATGAAGTTTCAAGACAAGAGAACATCCTCTTACTTTTTAATCTTACTTTTTACTGCCTTACTCAACCCCAAAGTTGTCCTACATATAATCTTTTGTTTAGCCTTCAGTGTTTAGTTTTTTAACAAATTGTCAATTGAATTCATGTAAAATGTTAGATTTACGTATTTTCTTGAAAACATGACAGATTTGGCAACAGTGGGACATGTGTCTACATAGAAACAATTTGCCGGAGTTGAAAATAGCCTCCTTTTCTAAAGGAGATCAGCAGTGCGCAGGTAGTAAGGCTGCTATGACTCCACAGTCTCAACTACTACCAGATTCCTGGCCCCTAGAGGCATTTATTGGTACTACTTCTGTTTTACGCACTACCACCAAGGTAATGGCTGCCCATTAATTTATACTTACACTTAAAGAAAGGCCACTATGTAAAGTTCTTGAGTTACTATAAGAAACTTCAAACACTGCAGCTGATGATAATTTATTTTTTGAACAGAACAAAAAGATTTAATCTTAACTTTTACTAAAAGATATTTAGATTGCTTCCAAATTTTTATTTAATATATTTTTTCACATATTTTTATATAGTATATGTATACATATATACATGTAAATATTCTTTATATATACTGTTATATCACACACCCACAGTATTTACCTCATATGCTGTGTCATTAAATCCAGCTAGATAATCCATGTAAAGCATAGAGGAAAGTGTCTAAAACATATAGTAAATGCTAAATGAAGGATAATCTGAATGACCAGGTCTCAGAAATTATAGAAGCTAT
The DNA here is from genome assembly GCF_000151845.1 of Pteropus vampyrus. Taxonomy (NCBI): domain Eukaryota; kingdom Metazoa; phylum Chordata; class Mammalia; order Chiroptera; family Pteropodidae; genus Pteropus; species Pteropus vampyrus. The sequence goes on along the minus strand of NW_011889222.1, from coordinate 1,035,870 downwards.
GATATCATTAGATAAATATAAAGAAATAATCATTTAATCTTTCCAAACTATGAATTTTTTCATAATTTAATACTTCCGAATTGAAATCTCACAATGATGATTGGAAAGAGGCATTTTTAAAGTAGATGACCTTGTCTGAGCATGTGAGAACTTGGTCATGATGTCAATATTGTCCTCACTACAGTCAAATAATGAGTGTGGTTGGTACCACACATGTTTGATTTAACTACATTTAAAATACCTTGATTATACTATGAATTGGTACTTATTTAAAAATTATTGTGTATGCAAAAAGATAAAAGCAGCAGCAGTACACAAATATTATATTAGTGAAATTAATAATCATAATCAAAGAAATGATTATAAGCACCAAAATTTGCTGAATGTGTATCAGCTGCTTAGAAGAAAATATGTGAGTCTAAAAAGTACTCCATCGATTACCCTCTTTATAGCTCAGAGAATCAAGAATACTAAGAACTGAATCAAAGAATGATTTACAAGAGGAATTCAGTCAAAAAGTATTTCACAAAATAAAGAGGATTTAGAAATACATTAGTCAATTTATATCACTTTATACTTTTATTTGCAAGAGTGAAATATGACAAATATATTTGTAAATACATCTAGAGGAACTCATTTACAAAATATAAAATTGTAAGTGAAAAGAAAGCATTATCTGTATAATTAAGTGGGTGTCACAGAGTAACTCATTAATGTAAGTGGTTTTCCTCAGCTATAGAGAGAAGTGTTTATTTTTAAGCAGAAGAAATTAAATTAAGTAAACTCTAATATCTAGTGCCTTGACATTTTGCTTAGTAAACAAAAGATAATTTAAACTAATCCATGGGATTAGTTGGCTGAATGCCATTATTAGCTCAAATCCTGGGTTGCTGAAGTGAAAAATTTGTCTTAAGAATAAGTCATCCCCCATGGTACTCTAAATGTTGTTGATGTAGGTACCATTTAAATTCCTAGAAATAGAAAAGTTAAACCAATACATCTGAGAATGAATTTCCAACATGTTCAATAAATATATGTGGAAGCTTTGTAAAATGTCTCATGAACAAATCTAAAATAACAAAAAAGATTTTGCATTTACTCTGAATTGTAACTTATATGATTCTTTGCTGTTAGACTGACTCTATTAATTGAATATATGGCTGATACTTATTTACTCAAAGACTAAGATTATTGCAGATCCTTAATCCTAAAACCAGGGCTGTGTCTACAATGACATCATCATTTGAAAGTCAACTTTAACTTCTATTCGAAATAAATTTTTTTTTATATTTTGTTCCAAATTCTTAAGCTAATTTAAATCACCAGATAATGCAAAACATATCTTGTTGTTTTTTTTTCTTTGAAATGGCAAGTTTCAATAAATGACCTAGAAAATAAAGAGAAAGAATACATTTTAGAGCATTGCAAAAAAAACTTCTTATGAGACAAATTAACTAGATCGGTACTGGCCTTTAGAGCATTCTGAGATGATGGAAATGTGCTCTGTCCAAAATGGTACCCACTAGGCCTTGAGCACCTGAAATGTGGCCAGTGCAAGGAGAAATTGGATTTTATGTTTTATTTCATTTTAATAAATTTAACTTTAAATAGCTTCAAATGACTAGTGGCTACTATGTTGGATATCACAGCTCTAGGCTGTAGACTACCTCTTCTAACAGCCAAAGAGTCATTAATTATGTGGTAACCATAAGAAAGGGGAACAGTGAAAGTAATTGAAGCAACTCAGCTCCTCTGGGTCAGAATGAGTAAAGACATTGATTAAGTGACTCCAAAATGAACGAACCAGTTGGTGGTTTTACGTCTTACTTCTGGATGTTTTTGGTGTCATTCTGATAATGAATAATCCAGTCTCATTGTTTAATGTGATAAACTAGTCCACAAAAGTAATTATATTCACTTCTCAGTTTCTCAAACAAAATACGTTACTCACTTTAGACAGAGGTGTTTATAAGGTTACCACCATCAACATGGTAAGTATAAGGCATGGAGATAATTGGACATGGGTTTCCAGGAGTTACTCTCAGATATTTGTTTACTATTATACATTTTTTGTTAACATAAAATAGAAAATACTTTTACAATTTGTACTTTATTATCCTTAAATATATTAAAATATACATATTTATTTGATTATAAAATTTTCATGTTTAAAAAATATCCAAGCCATTCCGCATAAAAATTAAAGTTAAAAAAAAAGCTTATTTCATCACTGAGAAATAATCATAGCTAAATTTAAGTGATCCTAATTCCAGACATTTCTCTATTCATACAGAAACATAGATGTATAGATATATATATTGAGAGATCAAAATATATTATTAAAATGGAGCTGTACTTGCTTTACTATATTTTTTAAGAATTCTGAATAACTTATAATAATAATTATTTTTTGATTTCTAATAATAACTTATGTATCATTTTCAAAATTAATATATGCCATTTTATTTTAATTTAAAAGAAAAAAACTGAATTGAAACTAAATGAATTGTTAAAATTTTGATAATTGTTTCTTCATCAAAAAAGATAGCATGACTGACCTAAAATATCTTTCTAAACTAAATTTTAAAGGGTCATCAAATCTTAAAGGTGTTATGTCATTTTTTAAACTAAATATCTAAGTTGCAGACAGTAGTAACTGCCTAATATAAATATGTAGACATGAACATTCAAATTCATCATCCTACACCCTGCCTCCTATTTGCCCACATAACTAAACATTTGCTATACTGTTTATAGTTTTTGTGTGTTTGGTATTTTGTTTTTGTCATTCATTACTTTTGAAGGTTTATATCATTTACACACTCTTCTGTGACTATTTTGATTCCTGGTAAGCCAGTCAAACTTTATGTGCTTAACATCCAGCTCTCCAGGAACTGAAATGTGTTCCCCTAACACTCTTGTCTATCTTGGTTATCAGCAACTCTAGTCTTCCAGTTGCTCAGTCCAGGAAACTCGTTCCCCACATCCAAACCATAAACAAATCCTGCTGGCTCTACCCCCTAAACATATCCAGAATTTGCCCGTCTTTCAGCACCTTCACCACCACCACTCTGGTGCAAGTCATCAGCAAACTCACCTGAATCTTTGCCACAGCCTCCTAACCAGTTTTGCCCTCGCTTTGCCCTTCTGCTACTCAGGCACTTCTCAACACAGCAGCTGGAATGATTCTTTTGTAAGAACTGTACAGACCGCCAACGCTTTGCGGGAAAATCTCCAAAGTCTTAACAATGTCTTACAAGGCCCTGAACAATCTTGTCCTGTTATTCATTTCATCTCATCCTCTACTACTTCACTCCAGCTACACTGGCCTCCTCAAATGTTCTGGGCATGCTCCTGACTCATGGCTTTTAATTTTTTATTTTTATTATGGTGACATTATTTAATGAAATCCAGTAAGTTTCAGGTATACAATTCAACAGTAAGGCATATATTTATATATCCATATATATATATGGATATCCATATGTGTATATATATATGGATATATATTTATATACATTGCATTGTGTATTCACCTCCCATAGTTAGATTTCTTTCTATCACCACATATTTGACCCCTCTTACCTCATCTACCTCCTTCCTCCCCACTTCCTCTTACTGCCTGGTAACTACTAGTCTATTGTCCATGTCCATGAGTTTCTGTTTGTTTGTTCTGTTCGTTTGTTGCTTTTAGGTTTATATCCCACATATAAATGATGTCATATGGTTTTCAACTTTTTCTGTCTGGCTTATTTCGCTTAGCATGATTATCTCAAAGTCCGTCCATGTTGTTGCAAATGGCAATATTTCATTTCTTCTTATGGCTGAGTAATATCCATTGTATATATGTACCACAGTTTCTTTATCCAGTCATCTATCGTAAGATACTTCAGTTGCTTCCATGTCCTGGACACCATAAATAATGCTGTATGAACATCAGTGTGCAAATATCTTTTCAGATATGAGTTTTCAAGTCTTTGGGGTAAATACCCAGTAAAGGGATTGCTGAATCCTATGGTAGATTAAGGCTCAGATTTTTGAGGAACCTCCATGCTGTTTCCATAATGGCTGTACCAATTTGCAGTCCCACCAGCAGTGTATGAGGGTTCCTTTTTCTCCACATCCTCTCCAACACTTACTACATATCTTGTTGATTATAGCTATTCCAACAGGTGTGAGATGGTATCTCATTGTAGTTTTGATTTGCATTTCCTTAATAGCTTGACTCATGGCTTTTATACTTGATGTTTCGTTTCCTCTGCCTACAATCACTTTGCTTCAAGACCTCTGCATGGCTCACTCCCTCTTACTATGCAGACTTTACTTAGATGTTACTTTCTCAGGTTGGCCTTTCCTGACCACTCTATTAAATTACAACCCTCCCTCCAAACTTTCTGTCCACCTTCCTTGATTTATTTTTCTCCATAGCACTTATCATCATCTAATATATATGTTTTACTCATTTATTTTATTTGTTGTCTTCTTTACCCTCCTCCATTCGAATGTAAACTTTATAAGGGCAGGGAAATTTACTTGTTTGGTTTACTGTTTTTATGAACAGTAGCTGTCACATAGGTGCTCGATATTTGTTTAAAGAAAAAAAAGTGAGTGAATAATTGCTAACAATTTCTGTTTTTTTTGTCATTGGTTATTTATATCATTTCTGTTTATATAAATTCACTGATCGACACTGTAACCATTGCTTCTATGTTGCTGAGCTCTTTATTATAAATTTTGTTTTGGTATGGTTAGATTTTGTATTTGTTTTCTATTGTTGTGTAACAAATTACCTTGATTGCTTAACACAACACCTATTTATTAACTCAGAGTACTGTGGGTCAGAAGCATGATTAGGTTCTGTGACCACAGTATCACAGGCTGAAATAAAGTGTTGGACAGGCTGAATTTATATCAAGGGAACGCTGAGAAAAAAACCTGCTTCCAAGCAATTCTAATTGTTGGCAGAATTCATATCTGTACAGTTGTAGTACTTAGGTCCCTGTTTACTTGCTGAATGTTAGCTGAGGGCTGCTTGTAGAATTAGAGTCTGCTTTCCTTCTTTGCCACATGGCCCTTTCATCTTCAAGACAGCAACATTGCACCCAATCCTTCTCCTGATGCAGTTTCTGACTTTGTACTCTGTGACCAATTTAGGAAAATGCTCTGTTTTTAAAGGTTCATATGATTAGGTCTGGCCCACCTGGATAATCTCCTTATTTTAAGATCAACTGATATGGAACTTTAATTATGTCTGCAAAAGCTCTTCACAGTAGTACAAGATTGACATTTATTTGAATAACTAGGAGCAGGTGTATAGATAGCTGAAGCTGGGAATCTTAGGTAGAATGCTTCCTACCACAGGTTTCTATAATAAAGAAGATTCTTTTCTTCTCACGGGAAGGGGTTGGAAAATCTGTATTACTGAATTGCTGCAAGCTTGAGAAACTTGTCTCCTAACTGGGTAAACAACTATTGATTCACATTTTTTTTTTTTTCTATCAGAAAACTGTAGTCCTGTTTCCTGCTTGTAGGTATAGCACTACTTTTTTTCTACCAATTCCTTAATCATCTTCTGATTTACTGGGTTTAATCATTTAGTCACTGGGTTTTCTTTCAAGAAGGGATCATGAGGGCTATATTCTCTGAGTTTTTTATTATATTTGAAAAATGCTTCCTTATTAAATGGAAAAATGGCTAGACATAATATTCTTTCCTTCAAGGCTTGGTAAACATGATCTTTTATATTCTGATACTGACTACTACTGCAAGGATGTTAGAGATCAGCCTGGTCTCCCTTTTTTGTTCTTCCCTGGCGTTTTTCACTTTCATGACTGAAAAAAAACTTTACCTTTGAGGTTCAATAACTTAGCCAGAACCCTGTTGATATTTTCATTTTTGTATAAATTTTTAAGAAAGAAATTCAGCTCTTTTATCAAAGATTATTTTTATCATATCTTCAACTATATTTTATTTTAGAGTTTTTCTACTTTAAAAGCACCAATTCTCTTTCAGAAGCCTATTTGTCTTTTTTCTCTCTCTCTTGAGGGCCTATGACCTTTTCCTTAAATCATTAATTGAATCTTTCCTTTCTGTATTTTTTTTTTTCCTTCTCTCAAATTCATAATGAAGCCCTAGAGACTAGTGAGACCTGGTGATTTTTTTCTATATCTGATGGTGTGCAGCAATGGTAACTGTGGACTTCTGGCTTCAGTAGTTTTTATAAGTTTTCCTTCAGGCTGTCCACTTGTACTCTGAGTCCACTTCTTTTCAAGTTGTAAGAGTATAAGGAAAAGTTCTCAGAATTTTCCAGATTTCTTATACCACATTAGAGGGTGAGAGTGGGGAAATGTTTTGAAACTATACTAAGTCATAGGAGAACATTTTATTTCTCTCCCTTCTAATACATGTTAAAAAATGATATTAAATTGTTTCCTTTTCTTGTTTGGCTTCTGTTGGTGAGATATTTTTTTCTAATTTTTATGTTTTGTTTGTTTGCATCTTTGCTTTCTATTATATTTTTATCTTTATTATTATTGTGTATAATGCATGAAGAATAATCAAAACATAATTGTATAACTCATTGACTTATTACAATATGGATAATTTTTCCAAGAAACAAATGATTTTCAGTAACCAGAAGTACTCCTCCTCCTCATTTTGATTACTATCCCTTGCTCCTTCGTAAGGATAACCAGTATTTTGACTAACACAGTAATTCATCCTTGCCTGCTTTTAAACATTATATGAATGAAATAATAGGATATGTATATTTTTCTGCTTTCTTTCAGACAATATAACATTTCATAACAACATAACATTTGTGAAGTTATCCTGTTGCTGCATATAGATATAGTTTATTTATTTTACTCTACAATTTAGCCATTCTATTATTTATGGACAATGGAGTTGTTTCCATTTTTGCCTACCATAAATAATACAGCTGTGCATGTTATTGGACATGACCCTTGGACCATGTTTTCACAAATTTTTGTTTGTAAACTAATTTCAACTAGGAATTGAAAGAGCCACATGATATGCATATGCTTGGCTTCATAGACAATGCTAAATGGTTTTCCAAAATGGTTTTACCAATTTACACTTCTACCCACAATGTGAGAATCGCTCCACATACTTGCCATACTTAGAATTGCCAGTCTTTTTATTTCTAGCTACCTGGTGGATCTGTAGTGAACCCATTTGTAGGTTTACTTTTTATTTTCCTAATTACTAATAAAGTTGGACATTGTTCTAATTTATCTGTTGTCAGCTAGGCATCACGACCAAGATATTTTCTGTATCACAGAGAAGAAGCCAGAGATTATATTTCCAAGAATTTTTTGTCTGTTCAATTCTGGATTAAAGTCTGACATTGAGAGGCAATTCTAAGAAGGGAAAGAAAGGAAAGGTCATATTCTCCAGAGAACATTGTAGCCACACTAACAGGCAACAAGAGATTCTCAGCAGTGTCTTGATGAGCTCTTGAGTACCACTCACTTAACTGATATAGACTGAGAGATGGTGGAAGTGTCTCTGAGCTCTACTCTCCCTTCTCTTTAAATGTGCGTAGAAGCTTTTAATTCCCTCTACTAAAACTCTTCATATCCTAAATACATAATGTACATTCTATTTTCCTATGCAGAGCCCTGATGGTGTCAATACCTTTTCACATATGTATTGACCCTTGAGATCCTTCTGTGAAGTGCTTATTCAAGTCTCTTGCCTTTTCTCCCATGCTGCATCATTTGTTTTTTTCTTCTTGATTGGTAGAAGTCTTTTATATCATTTTGGCATTCAGTTATAGATGATATAAATACTTCTCCTACTTTGTAGCCTACTTTTTCACTCTCTCAAGTGGTATTTGGTATTTTTTTTTATTAAAAAATACTTAATTTTGAAGTAGTCAGTTTAGCAAATTATGATTACTATGTTTATTTTATTTTTAAAAAGTATTTTCTTCTAATAGTCTTGAAGATAGTCTATATTATCTTTGTTTTTTCATTTGCATTTATATCTGGAAATACTTTTTTCAATAAGGCATAAGGAAGTGGCCATTTTTTCCCCTCATGTAGCTATCTGATTCAACATTTTATCAAATATATCATTTTTCTATTTCTCTAAAGTGCTAAGTTTTGCATAAATCATGTGTCTATATCTATGTGTCTCTTTCTGGTTATCTGTTTTGTTGTTTTGGCCTATTTGTCCATTCTTCAGTCAACACCATTCTCTCTTAATTATTTGCCTTCATAACAAGCTTTAATATTCATTAAAGTAAGCCTTCCTACCTTTTCTTTTTCTCCTCTTCCTCCTTCTCCTCCTTCTCCATTTTTTGCCTTTACATATACATTTTACAATAAGATTGTCAATTTACATTTTAAAAAACTGTGTTTCTATTTGTTTTATTCTGTTTGGTTTGATTTAATTTCTTTCTTAGAGAGTGTGGTGTTAAATCTATACCCACTGCCACCAGAGCTATCTGTTTAACGCACAGATATAATTTCACTCTTCCAATATTAATTCCTAAAGTCACCATCAAGATTAAACTGAAATACTTAGACTATTAGAATGTGATATAAGACTATACATTGACTTGCTATTGCCTTCATTTCCAATGACAACGTTGGCCACACTCACCCATTACAGGACATTTTTGAACTCTTATTATATGCCAGTAATAGAGTTTGGGAACTACAAAT
>NW_011889222.1:1011553-1027127 GCF_000151845.1 Pteropus vampyrus | reverse complement strand
CGACCAAGATATTTTCTGTATCACAGAGAAGAAGCCAGAGATTATATTTCCAAGAATTTTTTGTCTGTTCAATTCTGGATTAAAGTCTGACATTGAGAGGCAATTCTAAGAAGGGAAAGAAAGGAAAGGTCATATTCTCCAGAGAACATTGTAGCCACACTAACAGGCAACAAGAGATTCTCAGTAGTGTCTTGATGAGCTCTTGAGTACCACTCACTTAACTGATATAGACTGAGAGATGGTGGGAGTGTCTCTGAGCTCTACTCTCCCTTCTCTTTAAATGTGCGTAGAAGCTTTTAATTCCCTCTACTAAAACTCTTCATATCCTAAATACATAATGTACATTCTATTTTCCTATGCAGAGCCCTGATGGTGTCAATACCTTTTCACATATGTATTGACCCTTGAGATCCTTCTGTGAAGTGCTTATTCAAGTCTCTTGCCTTTTCTCCCATGCTGCATCATTTGTTTTTTTCTTCTTGATTGGTAGAAGTCTTTTATATCATTTTGGCATTCAGTTATAGATGATATAAATACTTCTCCTACTTTGTAGCCTACTTTTTCACTCTCTCAAGTGGTATTTGGTATTTTTTTTTATTAAAAAATACTTAATTTTGAAGTAGTCAGTTTAGCAAATTATGATTACTATGTTTATTTTATTTTTAAAAAGTATTTTCTTCTAATAGTCTTGAAGATAGTCTATATTATCTTTGTTTTTTCATTTGCATTTATATCTGGAAATACTTTTTTCAATAAGGCATAAGGAAGTGGCCATTTTTTCCCCTCATGTAGCTATCTGATTCAACATTTTATCAAATATATCATTTTTCTATTTCTCTAAAGTGCTAAGTTTTGCATAAATCATGTGTCTATATCTATGTGTCTCTTTCTGGTTATCTGTTTTGTTGTTTTGGCCTATTTGTCCATTCTTCAGTCAACACCATTCTCTCTTAATTATTTGCCTTCATAACAAGCTTTAATATTCATTAAAGTAAGCCTTCCTACCTTTTCTTTTTCTCCTCTTCCTCCTTCTCCTCCTTCTCCATTTTTTGCCTTTACATATACATTTTACAATAAGATTGTCAATTTACATTTTAAAAAACTGTGTTTCTATTTGTTTTATTCTGTTTGGTTTGATTTAATTTCTTTCTTAGAGAGTGTGGTGTTAAATCTATACCCACTGCCACCAGAGCTATCTGTTTAACGCACAGATATAATTTCACTCTTCCAATATTAATTCCTAAAGTCACCATCAAGATTAAACTGAAATACTTAGACTATTAGAATGTGATATAAGACTATACATTGACTTGCTATTGCCTTCATTTCCAATGACAACGTTGGCCACACTCACCCATTACAGGACATTTTTGAACTCTTATTATATGCCAGTAATAGAGTTTGGGAACTACAAATTGAACTCATCCACTTCCTTTAAATATTAACCTAGATAGCAAGTTTATCCAGAAGTCTTTCCTGAGTCCTTCAAGCAGGGGTAAGGACTCTCTTCTCTGGGCTACAGACAATTGTACAAACCTCTATACTTACTGCCTATGTATTATTCTGTAGACATAAAATTATTTAGGCATTATTCTCATCTCCTTAATAAAAGGAGAGAGATATAATTTTATCATCTAAATAACAAGTACTTAGGGCAAATATCTCCACTTTAGAAATTATAATTATATGTACATATATATTAATGTATTTAGAGTGAGAGAAATTTGGCATTTCAGTCTGATATATTAGTTTCCACTATTTTTTGATATATCATATCTATAAACTTCTTTTGAAAATTATAAAGGAGACAAGGATATATTTTAGAGCAACATTATAAGCAGACGGGATTCTCTAGGGCTCTGCCTCAGGGCCTTGGCGATTTTGCACACCTCCACATAGGCCCTGTGGGCAACCCTGGCCATAGTCTAATCCAAATGTTGATGACAAGTCCTGTGACTCTTCTTTGGAGCATGGGGAGGTAAGCCTCTTGAGGAGTAGCCGTAAGGAGTTCCCAGTCTTATGGAAAACTGCTGCAAAGTGGATTCCCATCCATCTCTGTAGTTTCAGTAGATCACTGGACTTTTCACTTCTCCTCACCAGGTGAGTATGGCTGTAGGCTTTTACGTGTGTTTATAAACTGGGTGTGGTTTTGAGGCTTCTTCTAATGGCAGAGCGATCCTTCACCTTTGTTGACTGTCATCTGAAACATCTGGTGAGACTAGGGACAGGCGAGCTGGCGCCAGGCTGATCTTACTTATCTTTTACATATATAGTGAACTGTACTGGCCAAATCTAGGGAAAGGTGGCAAGGCAACTTAACAATTAAGTAGTTCTACCTGTAGTCCTGCTACCACCACGCCGCTGCTTTGGGAATGCTTCGCTGCTTGATAGATTCTTCTTAAAACAGCAACTAGTTGGCAAATCCTGCAGCAAATTCTGCCACCAGCCAACAAAAATACTTATGACTCTGCTGTTAAAGACTGAAAACTCATGATAACATTAAAAACAAGGACCTGTGAGCTCCCTGAGAAAATAGAAGTAATGAAATAAAACAGCAATAAAATATGGTAGCCTATGTGTATTGTTTACTTGTAGGAAAAATCATGCTTCATATCTCCTTCACTGCACGGTTTCTGTTTCACAGACGTGATATCTGTGCCAAGTTCTTTCCTGCCTCAGAGCATATAGCAGGCGGTGTTCCCTCTGCCTGCTCACCATCTCAGCCCTCACTCAATAATCACACACAATCATCACATGGTTAACTCATTTTTATTCTTTAGTTCTCACTTTAAATATTATTTATTCAGAAAATCATTCTCTGAATCACTAATCAATATAATGCTCAATTCTCTAATGATACTTTATATTTTTCCTTCATCATATTTTCCAACATTTATAAATAAAAATAAAAGGGAGAGCTAGAGAACTAGATGACATATCATGATTATTCATGCTTATTTTTTTACTAGTAGGTGGGGTTGATGAGGACAAAAATCACACTTTTTTTTTGTCATTACTTTATTTCCTCAGTTCATGCCATATAGAAGAACTTAATAAATATTTGTTGAATACAGAAAAAATAATGCCATGCTAAACTAGAAAAGTGAGCTACTGACCTCAGTTTATTTGGTGCTAATACTTAAGTGCTACATTTCCTCCAACTTTTAAACTTTACTTTTCCTGCTATATCTATTTAGAAACATAAAATTCCAAAACTATTTGATAAAAAACATGTGGTGGAGTAGCATGGTGAGAAATGAGTTGGGGGTTTGATGGAGAAAAATGAGGTCATTGAAGAGAGATGGATAGGAAGGAAGGGTATGGTGATGTCATTATCACAACCTTGAAAGTAGAGCTCCCACAAGAAAATTTATGTAGGTGGAGCAGATGCAGGAAAAATGTGGAAATATTTTAAATGAGAATTTTTTTTTTCAATTAAGATGTCAATTTTCTAAAATTTTCATCTGGGTTAGTAAACACTGGTGTTCCTTTAGGATACTGGTCCCGTTTACTTGTTCTGCAATAAATATGCATGATCATTATGTGTGTGTGTGTGTGTGTGTGCGTGTGTGCGTGCGTGCGCACACGCGCACATGTATTTTTAAACTCATTTTTAGCTTCACTAGAGATAAAAAAAAAGACGTAGGCAGACAACTAAAGTTGGTGATCTGCTCTCTTTATTTGGTTAATGTGGACTTTTTTATCGGTGAGGTGATGATCACGACCACCTAGATAGACTGCCTCTTGATGTCTACAGCCCAAACTTGAAAACTGATGTCTAATTCAGATCTGAGGGACAGACATAGGGATATCTTACAATTCCTTAGCTTATTACTTTGACATGAAACTAAAGGAAAACATATATTTTAAAAAACATTCTCCATTATCCATTAAAAAAGCCACTTTATGAACAGACAAAAAAAAAGTGTTTTAAATACCCCAGATTTTGTTTGGCATAATTAAGGAAATGGAAGCATCCCAGTGTAAGCAAAATAAAGAGTAAGAATAGAAAATGGAAAATCATTTTAGAAGAAGTTACAGAAATGTAGAATACTTGTGTGTATCTTTAAGGAAATGTACTTTTAAACGGTATTCTGAAAATTTTAAAGGAGATTTTCCAATAATTGCCTTGATAATTTCTCTAAGAAATTAATTATTGGTAGTTTGTATGCATTTAAATAAATACGTTGTAGAAAATAATTAAAGGATAAAAGGATAAAGCAGCTGTTCTGCAGGTAGCATAAAACCTAACACAAGCAGAATAGAATGTTATATCTAACTTTACCCACCAGATTACAATAATATGCCCCTTTAAATCTATTTAATAATATAGGTACACTTTATTATGTTTTAAAGGAGTCATGTCAGTCATAGGTCATAAATCTTTAGGTATTTTCCCTGGACCAAAAAAAAAAATGGATATTGTAGGAGAAAAACATAATCGCACCACCCAAAACAACAAAAATCATTTTGTCACAATTCTGTCCAATAATTTTTCATATATTACTTCACTTGCTCGCAGTCTTTGTGTGACTTTTTATGTTGAATAATAGTTTATAATGTAGGTAGCAACATAGTCTTCATGATTATTTTACTTTTTACTTTACTATTAGTTTGCAATATACAGTATATTGGTTAAACATTTATATAATTTATGAAATGATCCCCCGATTACTTTATCATCCATCTGGCTCTACATGTAGTCGTTACAATACTACTGACTATATTCCCTACGCCATACTCCCCATCTCCGTGACCCTCTCTCAACTACTAATTTCTGCTTCTTTAAACCTTCACCCCTTTATGGCAGCCCCAACCTCTCTCTGGCAGTCACAAGATTGTCTTCTGTATTTGTGAGTCTGTTTTCAATTAGTTTGTTCTTTTTGTTCCTTAGATTCTGCATATAAGTGAAATCATATGGTGTTTATCTTTCTCTGTCTGACTTATTTCGCTCAGCATAATAACCTCTAGGTCCATCCATGTCATTGCAAATGGTAGAATTTTATTTTTTTATGTCTGAGTAATATTTCATTATATATATGAACCACAACTTCTTTATCCAATTGTCTGTTAATGGGCATTTAGGTTGCTTCTATATCTAGGGTATTATGAATAGTTCTGCAGTGAACATAGGGGTGCATAGATCTTTATGAATTAGTGTTTTGGTTTCCTTTGGATAAATACCCAGAAGTTCAATTGCTGGGTTGAAAAGGAGATTTACTTTTAATTCTTTGAGAAACCTCCAGGCTCTTTTCCACAGTGGCTGTACTAATTTGCAATCCTACTAATAGCTTATGAGTGTTCCCTTTTCTCCACATCTTCGCCAACACTTGTTGTTTTTTGACTTATTGATAGCCATATTACAGATATGAGGTGATATCTCATTGTGGTTTTAATTTGCATTTCTCTGATGATTAGTGAGTATCTTTTGAGTATCTTTTCATATGTCTATTGGCCTCTTTGATATGTATATTTCCTCTTTGGAGAAATATCTATTCAGAGCTTCTGCCCATTTTTTAATTGGATTGTTTGTTTTTTTGTTGTTGAGTTGTATGAGTTCTTTACATATTTTGGATATTAGTCCCTTATCAGATGTATCATAGGTGAATATCTTCTGTTCAGTAGGTTGTTTTTTCATTTTGTTGGTTTCCTTTGCCGTGCAAAAACTTTTTAGTTTGATGTAGTCCCATTTGTTTATTTTTTCTTTTGTTTCCCTTGTCAGAGGAAAGAAATTACTAGTAATAATAGAGAGTTTACTGCCTATGTTTTCTTCTAGAAGTTTTATGGTTTGGGTCTTACTTTGAAGTATTTAATCCATTTTCAGTATATTTTTGAGTCTTCATAATTATTTTAATAGTTACGTATTTCATTGAATAGATGTGTTACAATTTTCCCATCCATTTTTCTTCATTTTAATATTCAAGCTGCTTTTTATTTGGGGGAATAATAGAAAAAAATATGCACACTGTTTTTATCTTATTTATTATTTCTTAAAATGTTTTTCATGAATGATACTATACTATCAAATATATTAATTGAGTCTTGATCTATACCAACAAAACTAAAACATGGTTTTGCTAATATGCATGTATGAGAGTAGTAATTTTGCTCCATGTTTATTATTACTTATTAAATTTTAAATTTTTTCTCATTTGAAATGTTTCATTATTTAAAAAATATCTTTGAAAACTAACACAATTGAAATTTTTTTATATGCTTGTTTATTAGTTATATTAACTACCCAAATTTGAAAGCTGGAGTAGAACGCAGCAAATAACACAACCTAAAGTGTAGCATTAACTTAGTGAAAAGTCAGAGATAACCTAGATGTTAGAGTTTAAAAATCTGGTAACTCTTATTTAGAAATGGCAAAGCAGTTATTCAAAATATTGCCTACCATACTTTAGAAGGTAGACCAAGTGCCAGACAAGACTATAGCCTTACATAAATAAGAGACATAAAGTAGAATAATATTCTTATGTGCTGGCTGCTTATTGATATTTATAGTAAACAATTTTATCAAAAAAAATCTGCAGTAAATTCATATTAGAGTGAACTAGTCTGCAAACAGAGACAAAAGGTAATACAGCTTTGTTAACAAAGATACTACCTGTGATCTACAGCCTAAATTAACTGACAATCCAGGAATTTGATATCTTGTTTCACAAAAAGGCCAATTGCACCTTTAACCAAATTTAAACTATTAAACACTGGTACCCTACTCTACAAACTTTGTGAGGTTGCAGATAAAACCTGATTAGGGTAGTTGCCTTACTACTCCTATCCATTATTTTAGAATTGTTGGGGTATAGAGAAGGGAAGAGAAGCCAGAAACTAAAATAGCATGGTGTATGGCTAAATAATGGGTTTAACAATGGTTACCCCTTTCCTATTCGGTTCAGGCTCCAAAGTATCACAGACTGGAAGGATTATGAACAACAGAAATTTATTCCTCACAGTTCTGGAGGATAGAAGTCCATGACCAGTTTGCCAGCACGGTCAAGTTCCGGTGAGAACTCTTTTTCTAGTTGCAGATTGCCAACTTCTCATTGTATCTTTTCATGGCAAGAGCAGAGAGAGAAAGCAAGATCTCTCACAGCACTTAAAAGGGCACTAATACAACTCATGGCAGTTCTACGCTAATGACTTAATTTAATCCTAATTACTTCCCAAAAGCCTCACTCCTAATACCATCAGATTGGAGGGCGGAGTTTCAACATATGGATATTGGGAGATGCACAAACATTATATGCATAACTTGTCTCTCCAAATATTTGTATCCCCTCAAAATTTATGTCCTTCTCACATGTAAATACATTCATTCCATCCCAACTACCCCAAAAATTAACTTATTCCAACATCAACTCTAAAGTCTAAGTCCACAGTCTCATCTAAATTTTATCTAAATCAAGTGTGGGTGAGATTGGAGGTACTAGTCATCCTGAAGTAATTTCTTCCCAAATCTAATGGTGATACAGGCATAAAACAGATATTCTCATTTCAAACAGGAGAAACAGAAAAGAAGGGGCGACAGATCCCGAGCAAGTGCAAAACATAGCAGAGCAAACCTCCTTAGATCTCAAGGCTTGATAATAATCTTCTTTGGACTGATGCTGTGCGTTCCAAGCCCATGAGTGGTTCTGTCCCAGCAGATCTGCACCCCCAGGCTCTGCCACATGGCCCTACCCTCAAGGTTTTGGGCAGAAGCCATCTAGCCTATTGAAAGCAGGGTGGTGTCCACCTTTTGAGACCAAGAAAGCAGCCTTAATTATTTCCAAATAGCCTTCAGGGTTATTCTGTCCTTGAAGATAGTACATGTTCAGAGCCAAATAGCTCTCTGACCCTGTCCTATAAAACCCAAGAAGTCCTACAGCCCTCATTCATTCTTTCTCTATCTCCTCTTCCTCTTCACTTCAAATTGGCGGTTTCCTGATGGGGTGGCTGATTGAGTTTGTGGTTCACGTATATAGTAATCTCTTTTTTAAACAGATGTTTGGCCATAACTTTCATGTTCTCTTCTGAATAGGAATTCCTATTTTTTGTAATATGGATAGGCTGAGAATTTTCCAGATTTTTTATTTCGATTTTCTTTTTGCTTAACAATTCCATTTTTAAGTCTTCTTCCATTTTACTATAAGCAGTCAGCAGCCAAGCTGCATCTTCAACACTTTGCTTAGAAATTTCCTCAGCTAAATATCCAATTTCATCATTCACAAGTACTACCTTCCACAAAGCACTAGAACGCAAGCACAATTAGCCAAGTCCTTTGCCACTTTATAACGAGGAACACCTTTCCTGTAGTTTCCAGTAACACGTTCCTCATTTCCATTTGAGAGCTCATTAAAATCGCCTTTTCTGTCTGCATTTCTACCAACATTCTGTTCAGGATTACTTAGGTCCTCTCTAAGACAGAGGTGTTCTCTGCATCTCTCCTCTTATCTTTCTGAACTCTCACGAGAACCCTTTGAAGGTTGCCATGTAGGCTTTTTCTAGCACACACCTCAAAACTCTTCCACCCTCTACTCATTACTGAGTTCCAGAGCTGCTTCCACATATTTATGTATTTGTTACAGTAGCATCCCCACTTCTTGGTACCAGTTTCTGTCACTCTCATGACTTGTATGAAGGCACTACTCACTCTCATGAGGGCTTTAACCTCATGACCTCATCTAATCTTAATTACCTCCCAAAGACCCTACCTCTTAATACCATCACATTGTGGGGGAGGGTTTCAATAAATGAATTCAGGAGGGACACAAACATTCAAATCACCACACCCCCACATGGAACTGACCAGAATAAATTTTGAATTCTTTTGAATAACACATGATATGTTAGCTAGTCTTTGCCTACCTTATCAGTTTCATCCATCGCTGCCATCTCTCCATTCCCCACTAACTACAGAAGCACAAGACACCTTTTATTTCCCAGTGCGTCTCACTGTAATGAAAGTCCATTTATTTTTAGAGATAGCTCACCATGACTGTCACTCCTTTTTCCTTTTGCCCTGATTAAACTTCTACTTATTTTGGCATCAATAGTAGCATTTTGCACAGTGCCATAAAGAAATAAAATTTTGCAAGATTTAATTGAAACAAATCACTAGAGAAATGTACCTCATTCTAGTGATTCATAATAGTAGATGGGGCACCTTAGTCTAAGTGAGACTGTTTCACGATGTTTGCCCTATTAAGTGAGGACTGTATACATACATATTTTTTTTATTTTAGTCATTTATATCCAGCCATGGAAAGAATAAAGAGGATAAGGGAAAATTCTCTCCTCTCCTCTCCTCTCTCTCTCTCTCTTTCTCAATAATAATAATATTTTATACTCATTATTATAATAAAGCATGTTAACTGAAAGTAAACCACATGCCCCAAATTCCACTACCAACAAATTATTTTAAAGTCACTTGAAATAAAACCTGGTAAAAAACTGGCATATTGTTTCTTGCTCATACATTTTTCCCCATATTTTTGTTATTTCAAGGTATTTTCAAAACAGCATACGAGAACCTCAGAAAGGCTCCTTTCCTCAGGGTAGACAGGAAATGTTCTTGTAAGTAAATTAATGGCACAGCAAAAACGTCTCAGAATTACAAATTTTATCCCATTTGCTGATATACATCTATTCCCTGTCTTTAAATGACATTGTTGCTTTTACAGAAAAGCAGCCAAAAGTGATCAGCTGCAGGCTGAAGAACACGCAGAATGTTAAACAAATAATAAACGAAAATGTAAATGAAACTGGGCGTTCTGCCTACAGAACAGAATCTGTGTGCAAACAACACGTTCATGCCAAATTTCGACAGTATGAGAGGCCATTTAACTGTGTTTCTCTGTTAGCATACAGCCAAAGAGGAAACAGGTGAATTTTCCATCAATACACAGTGAGAAGGCATAAGGTTCAAAGACCATAAATCTACCGAAGAAAAGCCTAAACAATAGAATGAAAAGTTAACCAAGCTTCGTCCCTAATTTAACAGGTTGACATGTCAACATAGAAATATCTACTACCATCACCCAACAGCAAGTCCCAAAAATAATTCATCGTTGAGTTTCATATTTTATTGTTCCTTTTTGTTTATCCAAGTGTGTGTCTGTTTGTTTGTTTGTTTTGTTTGTTTTGTAGTATGAGAGAACTCAAAGGCTAGAATTGGTATTAAATGACATGTATCTTATTTTAGATTATATGCTTGGACAAAACACTTTCTTTTTGTCCCATCTTTAAAATAAAGTTGACCATTTCACAAAGCCATAAGCATAAAACATTCTAAATATCAGATGCTACTATTCTTAGAGTTAGCAAGGAAGAGAAAGTACATTGCAGACTGAGTAATGGTCAATCAGGTTGCAGTTTCTAAATGTGACAGTGGGAAATAGCCAGGCCACAGCTGCGAAGCAAACAGTTCGCCTCTCTGGCTGGTTTAATAAACTTTACAAATCTTATTAATGTTTCCTGTAATTATTAGTTCAGAATAACTGTTATTTCTTTTGATTTCGATGGTTTCTCCAACTTATTTCTTCACAGGCAGATAATTCCTTGCAAAATTTTTTATCCGAAAATTGGGAAAAACAATTTTCTACCTTATCTGAGGTCTTATGACCTTAGTTTCTCTCCAGTCCAATCCATCATGTCAAAATTTCTCACATATAGTTTTCATGTACCTGCTGAAAATTCTGCAAAAGTTTACTATAAAAATTCGCTGTTCTAGAACCAGAATTTCAAAATCCTTTATTATCTACTCCCACTCAAACAATCTAAATTTATTTTTTTAATTCTGGTCAGGGCAATCTCTCCCATTTCTGGAGAACATTCTCAACTGGGTCCACTTCTGCAAGGCTCAGCCTCTTTCTCTTCTTGAAATTTCTTTCTTTTCTTCCTGCCTCTTGATTCTTTGTTGACTCATCAAGGGCAGATGGCTGAAGTCTCCGCTAACTTTTGCAGCCTATTTACTCCTATAAGTTCATTTAGCCCTTTCCAATTGTACCATGCCACTTAACACTTGATTATATTTTGTCATAGATATTTTATATTTTAAGATGGCCCAATTATATTGAAATTGGGCACAGGAAATTTTGCTTTTTCCTTACATAGTAGATGCCTTAAAATGTAACCTGACTGACTATTAACTAATTAGGGGTGAATCTGGAAAGGGATTCAGAGATCTGAAAATACAACAAAGCCTCTCCTATTTAACATTCGTATTCACAGACTTGCCCACTATCACCCCTGACAAAAGCCTATTAGACTTAGAACAATACCTCAAAAATTACTATGAAAATCAATGGAAATAAAGAATTTTTCTTGTCTACAGCCATGCTACCCTGAATAAGCCCGACCCTGTCTGACCTTCAAAGCTAAGCAGGGTCAGGCCTGGTTAGTACTTGGATGGGAGACTACCTAGGAAGACCAGGTGCTGTAGGTGTAAAAAATAAAAAATAATAAGAGATTGTAAGCTGACAAGGTAAGGTCCTTGCAATCTGTGAGGTCAACCGAGAGTTGCCTCGCCTATAAAAAAAAAAAAAAATGAAACTTGAATCGAATTTGTAGTCTTAAGCCACCAATGTAAAGGAAAGAATGTTTGTTTAGTATGACAAATTATCTCTTTTGAGTTTCACGACAGGATGTGTAATAAGTTTCCTCTGAGGGTTAAGATATGATTTCAATTTATGAGTGATCCATGCTCTAAAATCAGAATGTGGCTTTCTAAAATTGAAACTGTCTGTTTTGGTATAAACTATGTGGTAGGTGCATGGTAAGCATTATTTCTATTTAGTATTTAGATTTTTACAGGGACTGAAAAAATAGTCATATTACACCTAGAAAGGGTGTGAATATAGAATGCAACACTCATGGAAAGATCTGTGTCTTGACAATATTTTTGATCAAAACTTGTTTCTATGGTTATAATACTATTCCCCTTATTATGAACATTGTGATAAGCCACTGTATTGTTTAGTGTTACTTGGTTACTAAAATATGAAACTCGTGTAAAGCCAAATGATTATTTAAAATTTATATTGAATACGTATTTAAAAACAAAGCAGTCACATCTACTGTGCTTTTTCTATTAATGAGAAAGACATGTTGCTTTAAAGTTTCATGTAATTTAGTCTTTTGGAAATAGACATGGCTCAATCTATTCTCAGAGAAATATTCCTTTCTAAAGAGCTTGATTAAAGGGCTATGTTTACTATTAATATTTAATTTTACAATTAACCTATTAAATAAAATAATATAGTTCTTCATAAAAGTGTATCCATTATGTGAATATGCAGAATACAATTTACTGATAATATTTACCACCTCTTTAGAAAACAACTTTAGGCCTGGTTTTTATGGAGAAATGTAGGGAGGATGAAGAATAGAGGCCTCAGCCACTGAAAGGGAGTGTCACACTCTTCCTTCTGACAGTTTCCAGTTTTACAGCTCTAATTTGATGTATTTTAAAGGGCCGTGGCATAATGTCAGACTAAGAAGATTTATTATGCAACTGAAATATTGCATGCCTTATGCCTTTAAACTTGGGGGAATTTCTTTCTTAGATAAAATAATATGAGCCGCAGTTTGGAAGAGTGCAACAGCTTGGTCTAGAGCATATGATATGGGAAAGTTTTAAAAGCTAGTTTGAAAGTGTTGGGTGAAGGAAAGGACAAGATGGAAGAGTAGAGGGAGGAGGAGCTGAGAGTGCTTTTTCTCAGCAGCACCCTGTTTCCTGGCAAGAAGCTCCATCGAGGAAGCCAGAAACTTAATCAAGTCCTGGAATAAAAGGAACAGTGAGCAGGCTACTGGATTAGAGTTTCTTCAGTTATACCTCCTACAAAGAACTTTTGTTACCATTAGAGAAACAAAAGCACATTTATATCTATCAATTTCCATTACTCAAACTCCCCTGCATTATATCTATTCACTACATATTTATAGATTAAATATGATGGGTACAAATATCAGTAAGTAACTGCAAAGTTTAAATAACAGCAGCAGTGTGATATAAGGTAACACTAACTTGATCTGATCCACCTGTCTATGCCAAGAACCCTAAAGTAATTACCACTTTACAACCCTGCACCTGGATTCTGTATTAAATTCCAGGTGGACTTTTACATAAATTTCACTTTAATTTAATACCAAACCATGCAATGAAGTCACCCTGAATGCACTACATGGACTAGGACAAGCTAGATGCTTTGATATGATAGTCACAGTTATATATTATCAAAAGAAGTTTGGAGCCATTATATTTTCATGTTTATTTTCCCATTACTCATATAAAATTTTAATGTTCACATAATTTTCCCAAAGGAAACGAATTTCTCTGCGTGCATGATGATAGTCATGGCATCATTAAAAAAATAATGGTGGTTGTACTTGTGATTTATGCATTTGGGTAAGCCATATGATACATATGATATTAATTGAGCTGGATGAAATCCAGAAGCAGTCAAATACTCATCTTTCCATCTCTGCACAAAAGTTCTGAATTCTGACCTGCCAGAAACATTATTTATTAGCACATTAAATGCTTCACGCTCTGAAATGCTCAAGTCTGTCAGCACTTTTTGCTTAAACCTTTGAATGATTTTTTTTCTACTTTTCCCCTTACCCTGTTTCTTTGTGTGTCTCTTACACACACACACACACACACACACACACACATACACACACACACACACACACACACACACACACAGAGCTTATTATACTTTTTGTCTTGGTTTATAACACATTTGCTTTTGTAAATTTGAATGTTCAGGGAATTTTGGAACTTTCAATAATATTTATTTTTTATCATTTTATTTTTTTTAAAGTTTGAATAAACAAGCTTCCCATCAATATTTTGTCTTTTCACAAGGTCCAGTTTTCATTTCTCAATTTCTTTGAACTCTAAAGGCTAAAAGAACATATGATTTAGCCAGTCCCCAGTATGAGACAGCCACTGTCTTAGGTACTTTTATGTACTTATTTCATATAATCCTCATAACTGCTCCACATGATTCACTCATTTTATTCCTATCTCTGTTCAAACATCGCCCTGTCAAAAAAGCCTTCTGTTATCAACCTATCTAAATAGGAACTGCTCCTATTATTCCAGTCCCCTTTTCCTAGGATATTTTTCATCTTAGCAGTTATCTCCTGACACATTATATAGATTTCGTTTATTTTTTTCCTCCTGCTATAGCATAAGCATCATGAGAGTAACTATTTTCCCTGCTTTTATTCCAAGCTGTGTAAGTGACACATCACAGACACAAATAAATACCTGTAGAATGAATGATTAGATAAATGATTGACCTAGAGGTAAGTAAGGAGCAGACTGTTGTCATAACATCTGGGCTCAGCTCCCCAGAGAGACAGTAAAAGGTAACTGTTAAGCATGTAGCTTTGGAGTCAGACTGCTTGTTTGAAATCCCAGCTTTACCATTCATTACCTATGTCACCTTGGATGAGGTTCTTAACTGCCATGGATTCCAAATTCCCTACCTGAAAGGTGGTGATAATATTAGCAACCACTTCATAGGGTTGTGTGAGGATTGAATTAATAAATACTATATGCTTAGAAAAATACCTGGCATTCCATGTTAAAAGTTATCATTAACCCCTCAGCTCAAAGGTGAAGAAATTGAGGTTCAGAGAAGTCATATAACACATTAGGTAGAAAATAGAGTTTCAAACTGAGCTTCTTCTAATGCCACCAATGATTTTTTAATAGATTATTTTTTTTCTCTAAATTGGATTCTTCACTTCTTTTTTCTTTATAACTTTATTAAAAATAATAATGGGATGTTGAGGTATTACTTACATGTGAACATTGTAGGTTATAAATAAAATGCACTTCTCTCATGTAAAGAAATCATCTTTCTCATGAAAGAAATCATCTGGGAAAAGGTAAATAGGGTATAGAAAAATACACTTGGATGTGTAAAAGGAATAATAATCTCATTTCTCTCTAAAATCTTTGAACACTGAATATTCTACCTACAGAGATAGCTTTGTATTGCTTATTTAAAAAATACTTCACTATGAAATGTTATACTGGAAGAGTACCATAGATAGAGATTCTTTTCTCTGTTAATAAGGCCCATTGATAGCCAATTTTACTAATTTTGTCTTAGTTTTTTCATACAATGAAGTATTTTAGCTTTGTAGATTTTAAAAATATGTAGTAGCATCTACCTTTTATTCCATCTTAACAGTCATCTCTCTGATATCCTTTAGCAGTTGTTTACATGCATTTTCCTTCTTTTGTTCAGAGAAGCCTTTCTTCATAAAGCAGTTTACTGGTCAAGTCCAATATAGTAAATATCTAAGTGGAGTCACTCTCACTACGATAAGATTAGGTGCTACAGAGCCTGTCTTACTCAGACCCTCCTCCCACTCCTCACAGGAATCCTTAGAGTCTGACACACAGAAACTGCAGAGTAAGATTTTCACTTCAAAAGTAAGACTGATTCCTTGTATTGTAGAATAACCTCTAGCAATTAAACTGACAATTTTTGAAGCTTCAGATAAGCTCAAATCAGAATTATTATTCCTTGTATTGTAGAATAACCTCTAGCACTTAAACTGA